>NW_027590787.1:0-125000 GCF_964213995.1 Mustelus asterias
ATCTCCAGCTGCTAGTGACCTCTGCCTTGTCCTAAAATGGCTCCACTGTCTTTCCAGGAAGGGCAATGTGAGCAGTAACCCCATCAAGCCCACCTGGATCCCATTCAGCTCCATCAGGTCTGGAGAAGGGCATCTGTCATTCTCACTGCGCCTAATGAATGGTATGTGATGGGTGGATGGGGAGTGATTTCCTGTCCTCACTCACTGGGAGTTACACCCACTGTCTCCAACCCTTGTCCTCTTGTACTTCAGGTGACTGGCTTACAGAGCGCACTTCGACTGTCTACTACCTGGGTGAGCTCATTCACATTGAGGCCTCTGTTTCAATGAGCAACCACATGGCCCTGAAGCTCTACATTGACCGCTGTGTAGCTACATTGAGGCCAGACAAGGACTCCAGCCCGAGATACAGCATCATTGACTACAATGGGTAAGGAGCTCTCTGCTTTCTCTAGCTGCTCCCATCTCAATGGCTTTTCTGGATTCACTTCTTGTCCCTTTTTCCATCTTTCTTCAGCTGCCTCCTGGCCAGCAAAGCTGAGGACTCCTTTTCAACCTTTGTGTTGCCAGGAGAGGAGCGGGAGCCGGACAAGCTCCGCTTTGACCTGGATGCCTTCCGTTTCTTTGGAGATGAGTGTTCCTTGGTAAGAGGAAGCTGATCATTGGGGTCTCCATGTTGGGAGGGAGTCACTAAATAACCACTTGTGTTGAATGTGTCCCTCAGATTTTTATCACCCGTCACCTGAAAGTTGTTCCAGTGGATCGGAGAGATTCCAGGAACAAAGCTTGTACTTTGCAGAAGATGCAGAATGTGTAAGTTCCCCCTCTCTCCCTCAGGGATGTGTTTGTGTGGAGAAGTGATGCACAACCTGGTTGACTGATTTCTCTTGTTTAGCTGGACCCCATTGGAGGAATCGAGCTTTGACATTTGTGCCTGTTGCCATGTGGGGAACTGTGGGGCCACAAGGGATTTGGGATTTGGATCCAGAGGAAGGAGAGATCTTGTAGCTGAAGCTGGTAGGACATTGATCCTCTAGATGTGGGAGCTTCCCCCTTTCCCCTCTCTAACTGGAATGGTTGATATTGCAGAGAGTGAAGCTGGATTGAAGTGGGAGGCTGAGGCCTCACTTGGACCCCTGCTCATTCTGGATACTGATGGGACCAACCTGGCAACAGCCTCCCTGAATGAGGCTGAGGGAAGGATACAGGAGAGGTCTCCAGGGGGTGAGTTGGCTGGCTGCTGGTTTCCATTTCCCCCTCAGTGTTAGCTCCACTAACCATTGGTTTCTCATTGCTTTGTAGGTGTGGAGTCTGAGGTGGTCCTGATTGTGACCCTGACTGTGACAGCTGTCTCTCTGATCTCTGCTTCATTGATCACCTTGTTCCTGTACAGGAAACACAAACAAACCCTGTTCAACCAGTCATCAAATGATCAATAAAGCACTCAGTCCTTGTTTCTAGTGTCTGGGAGTTGATTGGTCAATGCATGCTCCAAATGTTAGTTCAATGGCTTCATGGGACTAATGGCTGGGGTGAGCCAATCCCAGCACAGAACTGGGATGAATGATTGATTTACTGAGGGTTGAGAGAGAAACACTGACTCTCTGGATTTGATGGGGCTGCTGCTGGTTTTCTGCCTGTTTCAGAGCCCAGTGTGGGGGAGGGGGTGTGATCAGGTGTGGGGGTGTCCTTGTGGAGCTGAGCCTGGCTGCTGTGACTGTTTCCTGTGGCTGCCTCCTTCTCTCCAATGGTGATGTTCACCCCCTGGAGAGGGTCAGATCACTAAACCAGCTGTCCTCCCTGGCTGCCTAACTCTGCGTCACTTTCACTGAGTGAACAGAGATGAGGAATTGACCTAGGAGACTGTTAATAGAACATAGGACAGTACAGCACAGAACCGGCCCTTCGGCCCCCGATGTTGTGCCGAGCTTTATCTGAAACCAAGATCAAGCTATCCCACTCCCTATCATCCTGGTGTGCTCCATGTGCCTATCCAATAACCGCTTAAATGTTCCTGAAGTGTCTGACTCCACTATCACTGCAGGCAGTCCATTCCACACCCCAACCACTCTCTGTGTAAAGAACCTACCTCTGATATCCTTCCTATATCTCCCACCATGAACCCTATAGTTATTCCCCCTTGTAATAGCTCCATCCACCGAGGAAATAGTCTTTGAACGTTCACTCTATCTATCCCCTTCATCATTTTATAAACCTCTATTCAGTCTCCCCTCAGCCTCCTCTGCTCTAGAGAGAACAGCCCCAGCTCCCTCAACCTTTCCTCATAAGACCTACCCTCCAAACTAGGCAGCATCCTGGTAAATCTCCTCTGCACTCTTTCCAGCGCTTCCACATCCTCCTTATAGTGAGGTGACCAGAACTGCACACAATATTCCAAATTTGGTCTCACCAAGGTCCTGTACAGTTGCAGCATAACCCCACGGCTCTTAAACTCCAACCCCCTGTTAATAAAAGCTAACACACTATCGGCCTTCACAGCTCTATCCACTTGAGTGGCAACCTTTAGAGATCTGTGGATATAGACCCCAAGATCTCTCTGTTCCTCCAGTCTTCAGAACCCTACCTTTGACCCTGTAATCCACATTTAAATTAGTCCTACCAAAATGAATCACCTCACATTTATCAGGGTTAAACTCCATTTGCCATTTTTCAGCCCAGCTTTGCATCCTATCTATGTCTCTTTGCAGCCTCCAACAGCCCTCCACCTCATCCACTACTCCACCAATCTTAGGGTTGTTGTAGGTAAAAAAACCTCTGACACTATTCGTGGTTCAAAATGCAGTGTTTACTTTTACAATTGTGGGAGAAGTGAGGTTCCTCACAGTGGACCCCCAGCCTTCTCTTCGAACACAAGTAAGAACAGAGTTTATATATGTCCTGGGCCCCGCCCTCATTACATTGTAATTCTCTAAGATGTCTGTCACTGTTCATGGTGAGGTTCTTGTTGTATTAGCAGTATCTTCCTCTGCGTAGTTTGTTGGATCTCCAAGGCCATGATTGTTCGTCATTTATATCCTTGAAACAACGTCACAGGTTTTGCACAAACAAGTTAACTAATCTACATACAGGTTTGAATAATACTTTAGATCAGGATAAGATGAATAACATATGATGAATATATATATATATGAATCTATGGTGATTCAAAGACAGAAGGCATACATGTCAACTCCATGATGTTAAACAAAGGTACATGAAAATGGAGGTTGTCTAGCTTAACTTGAGCTGGGTTAATCGCATTTCTTGATAACAAATGGAGACAGAGGAATAGCTGTTCCTTTTATCTGGTACAGACATGAAAAACACCGAACTCTGACAAAAACATGGACTCTGCCGTGTTCTAAACAAAATCAGAGTTCGGGTCTTACTGCTTAAGTGTGACAAGGGTCATTAACCCATTCCCGACTGCAGGGTCATCAGCAAATTTACTGATCCACCCTTCAGCCCCCTCCTCTAAGTCTTTAATAAAAATCACAAAGAGCAGAGGACCAAGCACTGATCCCTGTGGCACTCCGCTAGCAACCTGCCTCCAGTCCGAAAATTTTCCATCCACCACCACCCTCTGTTTTCGGTCAGATGGCCAGTTACCTATCCAATTGGCCGACTTTCCCTCTATCCCACACCTCACTTTCATCATAAGCCGACCATGGGGGACCTTATCAAACGCCTTACTAAAATCCATGTATTTGTTCTACTGATCAAGCTGGCTGAGTCCTATTGGACATATCTGCTGGACTGTCTGTGACATGTTGAGGGAGAAAGCGACCTGGCCACATTCTCCGCAATCTCCCTGCCACAGATACATCTGCCCATTACAGCTTTGGTTCAAGTGTCCATCCACAGTCCCTTCACACGGCCCATTGCTGTGTGACATTAGCACTGTGCTCAATGTGAGATTTACAAATCTAGCAATTCTTCTGGTGTGAGCACTGTCTGCATGCCTCACAGTGGAAGCAGCCTGCAGGACAACACTCAGCAATCTCCCAACCAGTGGATCAGGTCAACACCCTGTATCCTGACTATGGAATCAGACAGATATACAGCACAGAAACAGGCCCTTCAGCCCAACTTGCAAATGGGACTAGTTTGGTTTAGGAAATCTGGTTGTCCATGGACCAGTGTTTGTCCCATATCCCTCTAAACCTTTCCCATCCACGTACCTGTCACATGTCTTTGAAATGTTGTAATTGTACCCATCTCCCCTGGCAGCTCATTCCATACACACCACCCTCTGTGGGGAAAGGTTGCTCCGACCCTGGGGAAAATACCTTGTCTGCACACCTTGCCTATGCCCTTTGTGATTTTATAAACCTTTATGGTCACCCCTCAGCCCCCTAGGCACCCCATGTCTGTTTCACAAGGCTCCCACAGCCCTACCATGAAGTCAGCAAGGAGAGACAGCAACACTGGTGCCTTTCAAGGCTGTGTCGTCAGCCCCTTACTGCACTCAGGCAAAATGGTGGCCCAGTGGTAGCAATGTGCCTCATGGTGCCAGGGATCTAGATTCCATTCCAGCCTCAGGTGACAGTCTGACGTTTCCACAGCCCAAAGATGTGTGCTTAGGGTTGACTGGCCGTGCTAAATTGCCTCTTAGCCCCCTGACCCTAACAGGGTAAATATGCAAGGTTCTAGGGTCAGGGCCTGGATGGGATTGTTGTCACTACAAGCCTGATGGGCTGAATGGACTCCTTCTACATTGTAGGGATTCTATACTCCTTATACACCTACAGCTGTGACAAAATCTCTCTCTTCCACCCCCCAGCTGACTCCATTTTGAGATTTGCTAATGACGCTGCTGTAGGGGGTTAGAGCTCAACCCTGAGTGTAGGAAAGAGAATTGGTGACAGCAATCTCTCCATGTCAGTAAAACTGAGGAGAGAGTCATCGACTTCAGGAAGTGTAGTGGAGGACATTCCCCTGTCTACATCAACAGGAATCAAGTGTGAATGCTCGAGAGCTTCAAGTTTCTAGGTGTTCAGATCCAGTCTCCTCCCCCCACTTTGAGACAGAGAATTCCATTCTCTAAGAAGGAATTTCTACACTGTTTTACATGACCAGCCCTTTATCTTGAAGCTATGTCGCCTTGTTCGAGAGTCTTCCACTAGTGAAAACATCTCACTATCTACCCTGTCAAGCCCCCTCAGCATCTTGTATGTTTGAATAAGCTCACCCCTCACTCCTCCAAACTCCCAAGGAATACAGAACCAGACTATTTCATCTCTTTTAATAACACAACCCTCTGATCCCAAGAATTTAGCCTGGTGAATCTCCTTTGGACTGCCTCCAAATTTGTTCTCTCCTTTTTAGGAAAGGTGATCAGAATTGTATGCAGTATTCCAGGTGAGGCCTCACTAACACTGCACAATTGTAACAAAACCTCCTTATTTTTAAACTCCAACCCCTTTGCAATAATGGCCACAATGCCATTTGCCTTAACTACTTGTTGGACCTGCCTGCTAGATTTTCGATTCATGCACTACAACACCCAGATCCCTCTGTACTTCACTCGCCTGCAGTCTCTCTCCAATCTGCCTTTTCATTCCTCCTACTGAAGTGCATGACCTCACACTTTCCCACATTAAACGCCCTTTGCCAGGTTTTTGCCCAGTCACCCAATTGATCTCTATCCTGCTGCAGAATCACCATCTCCTCATCACAACCTGCCCTTCCACCTATCTTATCAGCAAATTTGGTCACCTCGCATTCTGTTCCTTCCTCCAGGTCATTAATGCAAATAGTGAACAATTGTGGGCCAAGAACTGATCCCTGTGGTACTCCACTGGTTATATCTTTCCTCTCTGACAAGGACCCATTTATTCCAACTCTGTTTTCTATGTGACAGCCAATCCATGCTAACACACTCTCTTCAATTCCATGGGCTTTTACTTTGTGCACCAGCATCTTGTGTGGCACCTTGCTGAATGCCTTTTGGAAATCTAAATACACTACATCTGCAGCTTCCCCTCGATCTATTCTCCCTGTTACATCCTCAATGAATTTCAGCAAATTTGTCAAGCATGATATACCTTTCATAAAACCATGTTGACTAAGTTTGATTCTATTCCGGTTTCCTAAATGATTCGCTCTTTCCTCTTTGATTATTGACTCCAGCGTCTTGCCAATAATGGATGTTAAACTAACTGGCCAAGAGCGCTCTGCCTTTCTCACATTTTGAACAAGGGAGTCACGTTGGTGATGTCCAATCTTCTGGTATCTTCCCAGAATTTAGTGAGTGATGCAAATTTTTAACCAATGGGTCCACTATCCCGGCAGCCACTTCCATTAAAATCCTAGTGTGCAGTTCACTGGGTCCTGGCAACTTGTCTGCCTTTAGCCCCTTGGGTTTCTCTAATACTCTATCCCTTGCGATTGGGATTTTTGTAAGGATCTTGGGGATATTTACAATGCCTTCCATGGTGAAGACTAATGCACAAAATTTATTTAGCATATCAGCCATTTCATTGTTTGCTGTTATCAATTCACCCGCCTCGTTCAGTCGAGGTCCCACATTTCCCTGAGCTGACCACTTCCTATTTCTAATTCAACAGAAACCCTGACTGTTTCTCATGCTGCAAGCAGCTTTCCTCCTTTTTCCTTTCTTCTAATGAGTTTGTTTTGGTCTTAGTTTCAAGTGTTCATCATGTTTAAATGTTGAGGTTTCCACTTCCACCACCCTTTCAGGCAGTGATTGCACATTTCCACCACCCTGTGGGTGAAAACGGTTTTGTCTAAATTCCCTGACCTTCAATGGAAAGGGCTTGTGGAAAAGCAAATTTGCCACAAAGCTTTAGAACAACCTTTATTTTATGATGTAATCCTGAGCTCTGCCTGTTGCTTTCATCGATCTCTATTAATTTGTTACTTTACTTGCTACTCACAGTAGAGGGAGCACTGTTCCAGAACTTTCCAGCAGAGCATGTGGCAAACGAGGCTTCCTTTGATGTTGGTTTCACTGTAATCTTTGTTTTAACTGGTGCTTTGGATGGTGGTGGTTGCTACTTTTCAGCACCGCTCCATGGCCAGCTTTGCTGTGCTGAAGGTTTGATCATCTTCAACCTTTTTGGGTGGCTGCAGTGTGGGTCGATGATTTTTGTCACTCCTCTAGATTTCTGCAGTTGTTCAGCTGTTTAAACCACCTCATCAGCTTCTTTGTGGTGTTTTCAAAATACAGGCTTTTAAACCAAAGGTATGAAACAAGCAGAGTGTTTATTAGGAAGGTATTTAGAAATAGACTACTCGATTAGACTGACTTAGTCTGTCCAAACTGCCAATGATGTCATCAATGCATCAGATGAGTAAACACTGACCCTGTTCCAACAAGATGAACACACAACATTGGCAGTGGCTGACTTGTCATTGAGGGAATGGCCCGGTACAGTGAGGCTGGGACACCAGAGTTGTCATCTCTGGCTGTCTGGGTGTGGGAATGTCTGGGTGAGGTGCAGGCTGGGATACTGGAGGAGTTAGTCAGTTGTACAGCACAGAAAAGACCCTTCATCCCATTGAGTCTGCACCAGAGATAACCACTAAACCCTCACTCATCCCAGCTCCTTGAATGTTATATTTCAAGTGTTCATCTTTTTTAAAGGTTGTAAGGTTTCCCTACCACCCTCGGCAGTGCATTCCAGATTACTACCACCCTGAGAAAAAATATTTCTCTGATTCCCTCTGAATCTTCTGCCCTTTAGCCTAAAACTATGGCCCTTCGTGATTGACCCCCTCGACCAAGGGGAACACTTCCTACTCCCTGTCCATTCCCCTCATCTTATACACCCTAATCATCCTTCCCCCACCCCCTCCCAGCCTTCTGCTCCAGAGAAACCAATCCCAGCCTATCCAGTCTCTCCTTGTAGCTCAAGTGCTCCATCCCAGGCAACATCCTAGTGAACGTCCTCTGGTGCAACCGCATCCTTCCTATAGTGAGGTGACCAGAACTGCACACAGTCCTCCAGCTGTGGCTTAACCAACATTCTGTACAGCTCTAACATAACCTCCTTGCTCTTGTACTCTTTACAACAACTGATAAAAGCAAGTGTCCCATGTCTTAATTATCGTCTTCACCTGCTCTGCCACCTTCAGGTATCTGAATAAGTATCCCAAGATCCATCTGTTCCTCTGAACTTCTTAGTGTCCTGCCATTCATTAAATACTCCCTTGTCTTGTTCCTACTTCCAAAGTGCATCACCTTGCATTCATCAAAGTTAAATAGCATTTGCCGCTGCTTTGCCCATCCAACCAATCCATCTATATCTTCCTGTAACCTACAACCACCTTCACTATTAACCACCCGACCAATCTTGGTGTCATTTGCAAACTTGCTTATCATTCCCCACATTATCATCTATATCATTTATGTATATCAGAAACAATAATGGGCCCAGCACTGAATGATCCTTGCAGTGTGCCACTGGATTCCGGCTTCCAGTTGCTCAAACAGCCTGGTTTGGAGGGTAGGTCTTATGAGGAAAGGTTGAGGGAGCTCGGGCTTTTCTCTTTAGAGCGGAGGAGGATGAGAGACTTGATGGAGGTTTATAAGATGATGAGGGGGATAGAGAGAGTGGACGTTCAGAGACTATTTCCTCGGGTGGATGTCGCTGTTACTAGGGGGCATAACTATAAGGTTCATGGTGGGAGATATAGGATGGATGTCTGAGGTAGGTTCTTTACTCCGAGTAGTTGGGGGTGGAATGGACTGCCTGCTGTGATAGTGGAGTCAGACACTTTAGGAACTTTCAAGCAGTTATTGGATCGGCACATAGAGCACACCAGAATGATAGGGAGTGGGATAGCTTGATCTTGGTTTCGGACAAAGCTCGGCACAACATCGAGGGCTGAAGGGCCTGTACTGTGCTGTACTGTTCTATGTCCTGTTTTTTTTCTATGACCATCTGTGTCCTATTGCTAAGCCAGTTTTGGATCCATCTCGCCAACTTGCCCTGAATTCCATGTGTTTCAATTTTCCATGTCAGACCTTGTCAAAGGCTTTGCTTAAATCATCGAGTCATTGAGACTTACAGCATGGAAACAGGCCCTTCAGCCCAACTCGTCCATGCTGCCCCTTTTTAAACCCCAAACTAGTCCTAATTGCCTGCATTTGGCCCATATCCTCCATACCCATCTGAAGGAGGAAATTTTCCAGAAAACCATATTTGTATCATCAAACATATTTTTATTGGACTAATTGGCACCACTCATAACGGGCCAACAATGCAGAGGGGCACCCCCGGATGGATATTCGATCGGGTCCCCCCCCTGCACAGCTGAGAGACTCACGAATTTCAGAAACTACGGAAGATCCCTAATCTGCCTAGCAACAGCACGTAGCTGCATTTTTAAACTGGCCAAGGCAGACATAAAAATCTGATAAACTAAGAGATAAGGATAAAAGGTTAAGAATGAAATACCCCAGACACCCAACAGGACAGGATGACATTAACACTCAATCTCACAAGCAGGAAACACAGACACGGAACAATAGGATCAATTTAAATAAGAGGACACATAGAGATGGTAATGGAAAACGCATTTAGACACCGGGGCAGGACCAAGTAATCCCATTAACACGAACACACACCATACAAATGCTAATCCATGAAACTTCCTAGGGACTTTTGAAACTGACAGACCACTTTATACATTGTGTAAAAAAAGGCATAATCAAATGTTCCCGCGCGAATTTTGGATCCCTATAAAGATCCAGAGCTGATGTGATTTAATGGAGATCAACGTGGCCAAGCCACTGTTTCTGAGCTGGCTACGGGGGTCTCCCTGGGATCCCAGTAATTGTACAATAAAGACACGCTTTGAACCTTGATTTGCGACTCAACTTCTATTCTGCACTGGTAAGGGATATTTCCCTACAACAAAATGGCGTAGTCACGGCAGGATTTGATATCTGACTTCTGACTGATGGCCACAGTTTGAAAGTCGGGATCAAATTTAAACGAATCTGATACAAATCCAGAGCAGTCAAAGGCGAATGCGGGTCTCCGTTCAAAGTGAGGTACCTTTAAGGGTTAGGGTTTGCCTGTTTTAAGTATTGTTGTCTTGTAGAACTATATAATCTTGCCTAAGTTTTTAAATTGAAACAGAAGTCCGCACTAAAGAGGTACAGGTCAGAACGACCGCGTGGAAGAAGGTAAGTAACTTTTAACTTTAATAGGAGTAAAGGACCAGAGGTAAAGATAACAGGTTTTGGGCTATTTGATAACAGGAATTAAGACTAATATAAAGATAAGTACCGCATGCAGAACTAATTGGTGTAACTAACCCAGGATTGTAAATGAAACCGCTGTCTGTGCCAAGGCAATAGGACAAGGGAGTGCTTGACTCAAGGTGCCCTACCCTAAACTGGACGTTAAGAGGAGAAATCTCCCACGCTAAGGTTGGGTTTTGAAGCGGGCGCTAAGAGGCACAGGCACTCAGGGTGCAAGGCACGGACAGTGTAAATCGGGTAACAACACTGACTCTGAAGGGACGAACAACCTCAGAGTCGATACAGTTACTAACTATAACAGGGGCTTTGATAACAGAATACATGTGTGTAAGTGTTGAGGAAAAGGGGACCCGATCCATCCTGACCAAGAGACACGACGACGGAGGATCCATTAGGGACCCGGGCGGAGTTTGATAACCTTGTTCGTCTGTAGGGAACACCACAGCCCATAGCAGGATACCCGGTTTTGGGGGGTAACGGATCAACCCTGCTAGTGGGGGTGGTGGCCGAGCGGGAGGCGTTGTACTTAGAGGGGCTGGGAACAGGGGCGGACAAACCCACTAAACAACCAGCACACATCCCAATAAGACAACACAAAATAGTCCAAGCGTGAGGTGTCAGGAATAGTTGGGGGAGCCCAGGGGAAAGAGACCCACTGGAACCTCACTACGAGGCCCTACAGCAATACAGACGGTGCTGGGGCAGTATCAGTGACAGGAGATAAGGGAGAGAGTTGAGGCACTTTTACTGTAGCAGCCAGCATACGGGGGTTGCAGGACTGCTAGACAGAAAAATGGCAGACCACGTTGTTAAGGGAGAAACTGCAGTAGCTCTCATTTTGAAGTATCTGTTAGCCAGAGAAGCGATTGTTGCAAAGATGAAACGGAACGGGTGGAACGCATCACAAACTTTAGAAGATCAAAGAAAGTGGGTAGACGGAGTTAAACGGGACAAAACAAAAGTAATGGGAGTAATATTAGTGACCCAGTTAGCTGGACTAATTGAGGAAGTAAATGCCTCAATGGAGGAGAGACACAAAGAGACAGAACAAATTAAAGTATTACAGGAGAGAGTGAGGGAATTAGAACACAGAAGACACACTGCGGAGATAACGCAGAGATCAGAGGAAACGGACCCTCGGCGCCCATACGAGTCAGTGCAGAAACATACAGCCACTCCAGCATCAGAAGAAAACGTAGAAAATTATAATCTAGCGCCAGTCACGAGAGGAGGGACGTTAGCACAACCAAAGGCCACCTATAAGCCTTTTACGCCAGGGGAAAGGCAGCAGATGGATAGGAGAGATCTTAGTTTTTGTATTTCAGTGTGTTTGTGAGATCTGGTAGCTTGTCGAATGTAGGTGGTTGTTGTTGTAATTAGATTGAGAGCAGGGAGCTCTTTGTTCCTGTGGAATGTTTGCTACAGGCAGTGGGTGCAGTACATTGCACCTTGGTTTAGCCTCAGGGGGCTGGGAGAGTGTTAAAACTGTTAAAGATTAAAGTGATAGGATTTCTTGAATTTACTTCTGTTTTGAGTTAATTACAGTTTGGAAGAAAGAAGAATAAAAGCGATTGTCTTAATCAATGTTCTGTATTCTCTTTGAATGTTTTACACTCATCCCAGTCTGAAATGATAAGTTTGAATGAAAAAGGATGTACTGTGGAATGACTTTTGGAAGCTTCCATGTGTGTGTGTTTAAACAAAGTGGTTGCGTGGATGCTTTGTTGTTGTTTTTAATGTTAAGAAAGGATTTAAACCTTGGAAGGAAGCATGTGCTCTTTCCTTTGTCTTGAAGTAGAAATTATAGGAGTTAGTTGAGGAGTTAAGAGAAGAAAATAAGTTATTTTGTGGAAAGGTAGAAAAGCAGGAACAAAAGACTGAGGTCTATGAATTAGTTTAAAGTATATCAAGTCAGTGAAATACAGTATTAATCGCAGAATATCGCGATTTGCGAACGTCAGATAGTTTAGTATTCTGAACTAGTTAAAATTATGTACTGCCGTCGGAATTTCATGAGCCATCAAGGTTCAAGGTTTGCCAAATATAAAAGCACTGCAAAGCTTAAAACCTAGCCAGTTAAGAAACCAAAATGTTCCTAATCAAATAACTGGTATGTATTGTACCTGCTTTGATTTTGATTCGGCGCCTGTTACTTTTCCTAGAGTGCGGGGGTTTCGATCTGGAGCTCAGTTTAAAAAAAAGAAACGGCTTAAATTAAAAGGGTTTGGATATCACGGGTACGATGTGTAAAGTGGTATGATACAACTGCCGCTTGATTATTTTTATTATACAGTATAGCACTGCCATATAGACACAAGAATAACATCAAATCCTGAAAAGCCTTAACCAACTTTGTATGATATATTCATATACTCTATTGGGCATTGATAAAGACATAATTATTTTGTGAAGTACTGTGGTGTAGCGCTTGCACGCAAACAGATGATCAAATTGGAGATAGTGTAAGAGTACTCATATAAAGATCGGAACTGTATGGCATGTGATTTTAATGGGGAAAGCGATGTCTTTTGATAAGACTACATACAAATGAATGGATGTATCCGACAATACATCCGAGACCTTAGCACCCAATTGAAGGGGATGCGCCGGTCCGTAATTTCTAATCAGGCACAGGTCGACGCAGAGGGGGACTCAGAAATATTACCAGAAGTCCCAAAAGCCGGGAGCCGGGTATTAACAAAAGTGCTTCCTGCAAAACCAGGATTTGCCCCAAGATGGCACGGACCTTACGAGGTCATTATTAGCGGAGATACCTGTGCCTGTATAGATATAAGGGGACAGGGGGTCTGGAAACACGGGACCCAATTAAAACTATATGAGGACAAATGAACTAAAAAAAATACCGTTTTGCTCATTCAACTTCCACAGGAACCAGGACCAGATCTACTATCAAGACGTCGGAACCAACTACCTTTAATTTGATTGCCTGTTTATTTTCTGTATATACTGTAATTGTAAAATACTGTTGAAAAAAAAGAGCGATATGGGAACAGGGACATATCTGATAATAACCCTGACCATTGTAAATACACTCCAACATATGGGGGTTAGGGGAGCAGAACCACCAATCATGGAAGGAAACCTATTCCTGAAAACACACATCCAGATCTATGGGAATAGGACCGCTTGTTACCCCTCAGCGCGATCAGTAAACTCCCTATTCATCGCAACACCAGGGTGGCTCCCACAAGAGTTATTCACTATTGACACATCGGGGGCACCCTGCAAAGAACATATTGGGTACTTTAAGCAAGGGATACAAGGAAGGTGTGTAGAGCTCACTGAGCCGGGAATTCTAAGGGGGACGGGACCCCAACCGGAGGAGACACATGGGAACTACCCACAATGTTTTAAGGGAGAGGGATGGGGGTGCGTGCATGCCTTTGTCCCTAAAAATGATTCGTGCGCTGAGGCACATTGTGCTCTCCAGGAGTGCCGGGTCTGGGAAGGACACTTCACTTGTGACTGCAAGCAACAAAAATGCATTGCAGTCACCGCGGGTAGGCAGCTTATGTGTGGCAAGTGCAACAGCACCCACGTAGGCTCAGCCTCAGGGACATATCCATTTGATTCTCACCAAGAGGTACAATCAAGTGGACAGTCCAGGGGGAGGGAAGGTTCCACAAGATGGGGCCATGCGGTCAAACGACCCCGGGGTAATGCATGTTATCGGGTTAAAGACGGGTACGTGTTTTTATTTAAAAATGTATATATGACGGCCACAGACAGGCCTCCAAGGTTCTTTTCCGTAGGGACAATCAGATCTCTCACGGTTCCATGCCCAAGCGAAGGGCATGTCCAGAAACGCATAGTGACCAGGGCCATCAGCGCAGAATTTTGCTCCGACTGGCAGGCCCCTGTCACACTAGGGTCTTCTTTAGGATATGGATTTCTGGGGACACTATCCCTGGGAGGCGCCGCAGGGGTGATCAGTGCCAGTAATAGGAACTTCTTCATATGTGGACTGACCATTTTAGGAAACAACACCCTACAAGCATTAGGCGCAATTGACCAAGAACTCGCAGAACTCAGACTATACACACAACAAACGAGATATGCGGTGGACTATCAGCTAGCCAGACAAGGGGGGGTATGCACCATCATCAAGGAAAAATGCATCACATACGTACACGACGAGACACTAAACATAACAGCAGCCATGTCCGGGATACAAAAGCAATTGGATAACTTTAAACAGGGGTTAACAGGGACTGATGGGTGGTTAGGATGGCTGTTTAACACAGTTTGGGGAGCATATATTATGAAGGGATTAATCCTAGTAGTAGCCATCCTGTTCACACTCTGCCTTGGCCTAACCTGTATTAAAGTGATATGTGCAAATATTACATCAAGAATGCTACCCACTGCCAGTATCCAGATGCAAGAACTTAACAACGACACAGAAGAGGAGGAACAACGGCAAGGACAACAGCTGTACAAATCACTGTTCCTCTGAAGGTCGTCCATGGGGGGTCAGCCATGAATGGCACCCCCTGGACGAGAGGAGGGACTGAAGGAGGAAATTTTCCAGAAAACCATATTTGTATCATCAAACATATTTTTATTGGACTAATTGGCACCACTCATAACGGGCCAACAATGCAGAGGGGCACCCCCGGATGGATATTCGATCGGGTCCCCCCCCTGCACAGCTGAGAGACTCACGAATTTCAGAAACTACGGAAGATCCCTAATCTGCCTAGCAACAGCACGTAGCTGCATTTTTAAACTGGCCAAGGCAGACATAAAAATCTGATAAACTAAGAGATAAGGATAAAAGGTTAAGAATGAAATACCCCAGACACCCAACAGGACAGGATGACATTAACACTCAATCTCACAAGCAGGAAACACAGACACGGAACAATGGGATCAATTTAAATAAGAGGACACATAGAGATGGTAATGGAAAACGCATTTAGACACCGGGGCAGGACCAAGTAATCCCATTAACACGAACACACACCATACAAATGCTAATCCATGAAACTTCCTAGGGACTTTTGAAACTGACAGACCACTTTATACATTGTGTAAAAAAAGGCATAATCAAATGTTCCCGCGCGAATTTTGGATCCCTATAAAGATCCAGAGCTGATGTGATTTAATGGAGATCAACGTGGCCAAGCCACTGTTTCTGAGCTGGCTACGGGGGTCTCCCTGGGATCCCAGTAATTGTACAATAAAGACACGCTTTGAACCTTGATTTGCGACTCAACTTCTATTCTGCACTGGTAAGGGATATTTCCCTACAACACCATCTTACCCATGTAACTGTCCAAATGCTACAAAATTGCACCCACCTCTAATGCTACCTGTGGCAGTTTGTTCCAGACACTCGCCACTGTTTGCGGGGAAAAAATTGCCCCTCTGGGCTCTTCTGTATTTCTCCCCTTCAACAGGACGTCCCAACTGGGCCTGATGAAATGTATCCTAGGATTCTGTGGGAGGCAAGGGATGAGATTGCAGAGCCTTTTGCGTTGATCTTTGGGTCCTCGCTGTCCACGGGGATGGTGCCAGACGACTGGAGAATGGCGAATGTTGTTCCTCTGTTTAAGAAAGGGAATAGAAATGACCCTGGTAATTATAGGCCGGTTAGTCTTACTTCGGTGGTTGGTAAATTGATGGAAAGGGTCCTTAGGGATGGGATTTACGACCATTTAGAAAGATGCGGATTAATCCGAGATAGTCAGCACGGATTCGTGAAGGGCAAGTCGTGCCTCACAAATTTGATAGAATTTTTTGAGGAGCTAACTAAGTGTGTTGATGAAGGTAGGGCAGTTGATGTCATATACATGGATTTTAGTAAGGCGTTTGATAAGGTCCCCCATGGTCGGCTTATGATGAAAGTGAGGAAGTGTGGGATAGAGGGAAAGTTGGCCGATTGGATAGGTAACTGGCTGTCTGACTGAAGACAGAGGGTGGTGGTCGATGGAAAATTTTCGGATTGGAGACAGGTTGCTAGCGGTGTGCCACAGGGATCAGTGCTTGGTCCTCTGCTCTTTGTGATTTTTATTAATGACTTGGAGGAGGGGGCTGAAGGGTGGATCAGTAAATTTGCTGATGACACCAAGATTGGTGGCAGAGTGGATGAGGTGGAGGGCTGTTGTAGGCTGCAAAGAGACATAGATAGGATGCAAAACTGGGCTGAAAAATGGCAAATGGAGTTTAACCCTGATAAATGTGAGGTGATTCATTTTGGTAGGACTAATTTAAATGTGGATTACAGGGTCAAAGGTAGGGTTCTGAAGACTGTGGAGGAACAGAGAGATCTTGGGGTCCATATCCACAGATCTCTAAAGGTTGCCAGTCAAGTGGATAGAGCTGTGAAGAAGGCCTATAGTGTGTTAGCTTTTATTAACAGGGGGTTGGAGTTTAAGAGCCGTGGGGTTATGCTGCAACTGTACAGGACCTTGGTGAGACCACATTTGGAATATTGTGTGCAGTTCTGGTCACCTCACTATAAGAAGGATGTGGAAGCGCTGGAAAGAGTGCAGAGGAGATTTACCAGGATGCTGCCTGGTTTGGAGGGTAGGTCATATGAGGAAAGGTTGAGGGAGCTAGGGCTGTTCTCTCTGGAGCGGAGGAGGCTGAGGGGAGACTTAATAGAGGTGTATAAAATGATGAAGGGGATAGATAGAGTGAACGTTCAAAGACTATTTCCTCGGGTGGATGGAGCTATTACAAGGGGGCATAACTATAGGGTTCGTGGTGGGAGATACAGGACGGATATCAGAGGTAGGTTCTTTACGCAGAGAGTGGTTGGGGTGTGGAATGGACTGCCTGCAGTGATAGTGGAGTCAGACACTTTTTAGAAACATTTAAGCGGTTATTGGATAGGCACATGGAGCACACCAGGATGATAGGGAGTGGGATAGCTTGATCTTGGTTTCAGATAAAGCTCGGCACAACATCGTGGGCCGAAGGGCCTGTTCTGTGCTGTACTGTTCTATGTCTATGTCTAACTCCTGGATTCAATGTTCTGACCAATGAAACCAAGCGTGCTGAATGCCTTCACCACTCTGTCCACCTGTGACTCCACTTTCAAGGAGCTATGAACCTGTATCCATAGATCTTTGTTCTATAACTCCCCCCAATGCCCTAACATTAACCAAGTACGTACTGCCCTGGTTCGATCAACCAAAATACACCACCTCACATTTATCTAAATTAAACTCCATCTGCCATTCGTCAGCCCATTGGCCCAATTGATCAAGATTCAGTTGCAATCCGAGATAATCTTCAGTGTCCACTATGCCACCAATCTTGGTATCATCTGCAAACCTAGTACACCTGCCTCAATTTCCATCCAAATCATCAATAGAAATGGGAAAGAAGTGGACCCAGTGTATGAATGACATCACCTGCACTTCCCTCATCCACACTCAATTTCAAAAAATTCTATCAAATTAGTTCAAAATGACCTCCCTGTGACAAAGCCATGCTGACAATCCCAAATTAACCTATCCTTTCCAATTAGATAGTAATTTTCTCCAGTAGTTTTCCTGGCACTGACGTGAGACTCTCAGGTCTGTAATTTCCTGGTTCATCTCTCCCACCCTTCTCAAAATGGACCCACATTAGCCATTCCCCAATCCTCTGGCACTTCCCCTGTCGAGCTGGTGTATGAGGTGGTTGGGAAGTGAGAGGTGTGACGGCAAAGTCTCTGTGTCGTTGGTGTTATAGGTCAACCTATAACACTTCCCCTGTGGACAGAGTGGAATTTAAACATTTGTGTCAGAGCCCCTGCAATTTCCTGCCTCGCCTCCCACAGCAGCCTGGGATGCAATTCATCCGGGCCTGGGGATTTGTCCAATTGTATACCAGTCAAAGCCTCCAATACTTCCTCACTTCCAATGTCAAACTGCTCAAGCTCCTCAGTCCCTTTTCCTGAGTGAAGATGAGAAGTATTCAGTTAACACTCTTCCAATGTCCTGAGGTTTCACACACACACATTGCCCCCTTGGTCCCTAATCAGCCCTGCACTTACCCTGGTTACCCTCTTCCCCTTAATATATTTATAGAATATCTTGGAATTCTCCATCTTGTTCACGTCCTCTTTCATGCCCCATTTTTGTTCATCTAATTACTTTCTTAAGGTCCCTCTTGCCTTTCTAAATGTTCTGTATTGTTAACCATTTGTCACCTGCCATCGATCCTGCCTCGCTCCCTATCACAGACCTTCCCTTCTGTTCCTTTTACCAAGTGACTCCTAACTTTACAATCTGAGAATGCTGGAAATACTCGGACATGATTGAGATAGAACCATAGAAAATTACAGCTCAGAAACAGGCCTTTTGGCCCTTCTTGTCTGTGCCGAACCATTTTATGCCTAGTCCCACTGACCTGCACTTGGACCATATCCCTCCACACCCCTCTCATCCATGAACCCGTCCAAGAAGGGGCTTGCAGCTCCGAAAGCTTGTGTGGCTTTTGCTACCAAATAAACCTGTTGGACTTTAACCTGGTGTTGTTAAACATCTTACTGTGTTTACCCCAGTCCAACGCCGGCATCTCCACATCAGTTCTTCCATTGAGCCAGTGTCTTATCCAATTTACTACCTCCCCATGTATACCTAGCGACTGAACCTTCCTAACTAACATCCCATGAGGGACCTTGTCAAAGGCCTTGCTGAAATCCAGGTAGACAACATCCACCGCCTTCCCTTCATCCACTTTCCTGGTAACCTCCTCGAAAAACTCTCATAGATTGGTCAAACATGACCTACCACGCACAAAGCCATGTTGACTCTCCCTAATAAGTCCCTGTCTCTCCAAATATTTGTAGATCCTATCCCTTATCACACCTTCCAATAACTTGCCAACCACCGACGTCAAACTTACTGGCCTATAATTTCCCGGAGTTCTTTTGGAACCTTTTTTAAACAACGGGACAACATGAGCCACCCTCCAATCATCTGGCACCTCCCCCGTGAATACTGACATTTTAAATATGTCTGCCAGGGCCCCTGCAAGTTCAACACTAGCTTCCCTCAAGGTCCGTGGGAATAACCTGTCCGGTCCTGGGGATTTATCCAATCTGATTTGCCTCAAGACAGCGAGCACCTCCTCCCCTTTAATCTGTAAAGGTTCCATGGCCTCCCTACCAGTTTGCCCTATTTCCGTAGACTCCATGCCCGTTTCCTCAGTAAATACGGATGCAAAAAAACCATTTAGTATCTCCCCATCTCTTTTGGTTCCATACACAGTCTACCACTCTGGTCTTCAAGAGGACCAATTTTATCCCTCACTATCCTTTTGCTCCTAACATACCTATAGAAGCTCTTTGGATTTTCCTTCACTCTGTCTGCCAAAGCAACCTCATGTCTTCTTTTAGCCCTCCTGATTTCCCTCTTAAGTAGCTTCTTGCACTTTTTATACTCCTCGAGCATCTGATCTGTTCCTTGCTGCCTGTACATTTCATACAACTCTCTCTTCCTCTTAATCAGTGTTACAATCTCCCTCGAGAACCAAGGTTCCTTATTCCTATTTACTTTGCCTTTAATCCTGACAGGAACATACAAACTCTGCACTCTCAAAAATTTCTCCTTTGAAGGCCTCCCACTTTCAATTAACATCCTTACCAGAGAACAGCCTGTGCCAATCCACACTTCCCAGATCCCTTCTCATTTCATCAAATTTGGTCTTTTTCCAGTTCAGAACTTCAACCCGAGGACCAGATCTATCCTTATCCACGATCAGGTTGAAACTAATGTAAAATGATGAGAGGCAGAGAGAGCAGACAGGAAGAAAGCTTTCCCCTTGGTGGAGGGATCAATGAGCAGGGGGCAGAGATTGAAGGGAAGGGGCAGGGGGTTTAGAGGGGATGTGAGGGAAAACTGTTTGACCCAGAGGGTGCTGGGAGTCTGGAACTCACTGCCTGAAAGGGTGGTGGAGGCAGAGACCCTCATAACATTTGAGAAGTATTTCGATGTGCCCTTATGGTGCCAAGGCAATGGGCCAAGTGCTGGGAAATGGGATTGGAGTAGTTAGGTGTCTTGACTTTGACTGGCACAGATGTGATGGGCCAAAGGGCCTTTTTCTGAACAGGAATTACTCATTGAAAGGAACCAGGTCTGGTCGGGTCTGTGGAGTGAGAAACAAAGAATCTTCCAGCTGGATGATCTTTGATCCGAGCTGGAAAAGTCAGAGATGTAACAGATGGGAAACAAGCGCAGAGGCGGAGGGAGGGGAGTGAGGGGACAAAGGGGAAGGACTGCGATAGGTTTGCTAATATACAGGCCTGTTTCAAAAACCGACAAGCCCTTAGCTACAGACCATTCGGGTTCTATTCAGTGGTGTGGAAGATTCTAGAAGTGATAATTTGTGACACAGACAGAGGTGGTGACCGACTCCTTCCCCCAGAGTTTGGGTAAAGTTTGGAAATCTCTCCCCACCCACCCGGGAGAGGCTGTGGGAGTTCACAGGCTGAAGGCTGTGAGAAGCTTTGTGAATGGACAGGGAGCCCAGGTGATGCGCGTTATCACACACGAGGCTTGAGATGCTCAGGAAATAAAGACTTTTATTTGCTGTAACAACGACGCTACTAATTATATACACGATCCCAGACTGAGGGGTCCCAGACAGAGCAGAGATCTTTATACCTCTCCCAGGAGGCGGAGCCCGACTGGGATGTACCACAATAACTATAATACAAGGTGTAACAGCCCAACCCTAACCCCAACAGCAACAAGTAGAACAACCCATCCCTAACCCCAACAGCAACATATATACATACTTGTAGTACTGGCCAGACCCTGGCTCAGTACTATCTAGTGGGAACCAACGATGGTTCACCACATTCACCCCTCCTTTGAAGACAAAGGCCGGCGGGGTACAAAAAAAACAGAATAATTTGTCATCAGTCTATAAGTTCAGACGGTCAGGGGGACCGCACCATCGTTGTGACCTCCTCAATACCGGCGGTGACACCGGAGTAGGCACTCGCGGTGGCGTTCTCCCCAAGGCGATGTCCAACTGTTCCTCCAAAGACTCACGGGCCGGTTGACCCTGAGGTGATGGTAATCCATGGAGTTCCGACACGCCCTGAAGTGGCGACCATCCTCTGGACTCAGGCAAGCTGTACATGGGAGTAAAAGGGTTAAGTAATGGTCCCGATGCTGCCCGCACCGTGTCCGGAGGGGAAACAAGAGTTATGGGGTTTGTAACAGGGGGTATGGGAGCGACAGGGGTTTCTACGTCCCCTGCTGGCGCCAGGTCTCGGATCGAGACCGTGTCCTCTCGCCCGTCAGGGGATGCCACATAGGCATATTGAGGGTTGGCGTGGAGGAGATGGACCTGTTCGACCAACGGGTCGGACTTGCGGGCCCTTACATGTCGCCGCAGGAGGACAGGTCCTGAGTACGTCAACCAAGACGGTAATGAGGTCCCAGAGGAAGACTTCTGAGGGAATGAAAACAGCCTCTCATGGGGAGTAGCGTTGGTTGCCGTACACAGGAGTGAGCGTATGGAATGGAGCGCATCAGGGAGCACCTCTTGCCAACAGGAGACTGGAAGGCTTTTTGACTTCAACGCCAGTAAGACAGCCTTCCAGACTGTAGCATTCTCACGTTCCACCTGTCCATTACCCCTAGGGTTGTAGCTCGTGGTTCTACTAGAGGCAATCCCGTATGAGAGCAGGTAGTGCCTCAAGTCATCGCTCATGAACGACGAGCCCCTGTCGCTGTGAATGTAGCTGGGGTACCCGAACAGGGTAAAAAGATCACGGAATGCCTTGATAACCGTGGCAGCGGATGTATCAGAGCAGGGAATAACAAAAGGGAATCTCGAGTACTCATCAATGATGTTGAGGAAGTACACATTCCGATCTGTTGAGGGAAGGGGGCCCTTAAAATCGACACTCGGTCTTTCGAAGGGACGAGTGGCCTTGACTAATTGTGCCCGGTCAGGTCGGTAAAAGTGCGGTTTGCATTCAGCGCAAAGCCGACAGCTTCTTGTTATGGACCTGACATCCTCCACCGAGTAGGGCAGATTGTGGGCTTTTATAAAGTGGTAGAGCCGAGTGACCCCAGGATGGCATAGGTCATTATGGAGAGCCTGTAAACGGTCCTCCTGTATACTGGCGCATGTTCCACGCGAGAGGGCATCCGAGTGCTCATTGAGTTTCCCTGGACGATACATGATGTCATAGTTATAGGTGGAGAGTTCAATTCTCCACCGCAAGATCTTGTCGTTCTTGATCTTGCCCCTCAGCGTGTTATTAAACATGAACGCCACGGACCGCTGGTCCGTGATCAGGGTGAACCGTTTTCCCGCCAAGTAATGGCGCCAGTGCCTGACGGCCTCCACAATGGCCTAGGCCTCCTTTTCCACCGCTGAATGCCTAATTTCGGGGCCTTGGAGGGTGCGGGAAAAAAAGGCGACGGGCCTGCCCACCTGGTTAAGTGTGGCGGCCAGGGCGAAATCAGATGCATCGCTCTCCACCTGAAAGGGGATGGACTCATCAACAGCATGCATCGTAGCTTTCACGATGTCGGCTTTTAGTTTATCAAAGGCAAATCGGGCCTCTGGTGTTAGGGGAAAAGAAGTGGACTTAATGAGCGGACGGGCTTTGTCCGCGTAATTGGGAACCCACTGTGCATAATAAGAGAAGAAGCCTAAGCATCTTCTCAGTGCTTTTGCACTAGTGGGCAGGGGAAGTTCAAATAGGGGACGCATACGGTCTGGATCAGGGCCAATGACCCCGTTTTCCACCACGTATCCGAGGATGGCTAAACGGCGCGTACGAAACACCCACTTCTCCCTGTTGTAGGTCAGGTTCAGGCGAGATGCAGTGCGTAGGAAATTCAGGAGATTTGTGTCGTGGTCCTGCTGGTCATGGCCGCAGATGGTGACGTTATCCAGGTACGGGAAGGTAGCCCGCAGCCCGTTCTGGTCCACCATTCGGTCCATAGCACGCTGGAAGACCGAGACCCCATTGGTGACACCAAAGGGAACCCTGAGAAAATGATACAAGCGACCATCCGCCTCAAAAGCCGTGTATTGTCGGTCCTCTGGGTGAATGGGGAGTTGGTGGTAGGCAGACTTGAGGTCTATGGTGGAGAACACCCGGTACTGTGCAATCTAATTGACCATGTCAGATATGCGCGGGAGGGGATACGCATCCAGCTGCGTGTATCTATTAATGGTCTGACTATAGTCAATGACCATCCGGGGTTTGTTCCCACTCTTGACCACCATGACCTGCGCTCTCCACGGACTAGCGCTAGGTTGTATGATCCTTTCCGTGAGAAGCCGCTGAACTTCAGATCGAATGAAGATCTGATCCTCAGCGCTGTAATGCCTACTCTTAGTCGCAATGGGCTTGCAGCCTGGCATAAGATTCTGGAACAGGGAGGGTGTGGTAATCTTCAGCGTCGAGAGGCTACAGGCCTCTCGCGCTGGGCAATTTGTGTTGGGCAATTTGGAGGCTGGTGTTCTCCCACTGAAAGCGAAGGGAGTGGCCCACCGTACTGTAGGGTTACACTCCTCAAGTGGACCATGAAGTTTAGTCCGAGAAGTATTGGCACGCAAAGGTGCGGCAACACCAGGAGCTTGAAACGCTCGTAAACTGTGCCTTGCACCGTTAAAGTTACCATGCAACTCCCTAGCACGGTGACAGACCGGGACCTTGATGCCATAGAAATTGTCTGTTTGACAGGTTGAATCCGGAGTCCACACCGCTTCACAGCGTCTGGGTGGATAAAACTCTCAGTGCTCCTGCTGTCAAACAGACAATAAATCAAGTGGTCATTTACCTGAATGTCCATCATAGACTTGTCAAGTCTATGAGGCTTGGCCTGGTCCAGGATGATCGACGCCACCGTTGGTTCAGGAGCGCCGCTGCAGGCGGCTGAGATTGACGAGGATGACCCCTGCTGGTCGTTCGCGGTCGGTGCCGACCAACATGGCCATTCCCATAGGTGGCACGTGGGTGATGGCGCCAAACTCAGTGACCCCTGGTGGTCACACCTCTCCGACTCCGTCGACCGTAATGGCGTCATCCTGGCCTCGCACGTGGACGAAACCCTCGACAATGCCGACGACAAAGAACCGGGCTCCGAGGAATCGCAGGCCGCACTGCTGTTCCGAGAAGCAGATTTAGATCGGCACACTTTCGAATAGTGCCCCTTCTTACCGCAGGCGGAGCACAACACAGCTTTAGCGGGACACCGTTGCCGAGTATGCTTCGCTCCCCCTCAGAAGTAACACCGCGGGCTGCCCGGAGCTGCTGCCGTCGTCTGGCCTGAGTGTGAGCACGCCATCACGCAGCATTTCCAACCAGAGGGACAAGGAGGGATCAGCGACTGCTCCTGCCACGTTGTCTCCACGTGGTCTTCAGGATACAATACTTGGCTTTTGGAGGCCGTCTCCAACATATCCGCTAGTTCTATTGCCAGGGTGAGGTCAAGATTACCTTTCTCCAGTAGTTTGAGTCGGATATAAGATGATCCGACTCCCGCCACAAACGCATCTCGAGCGAGGTCGTTCATATTCTGGTCTGCCGACACTGCTTTGCAGTTACAGCCCCTGGCTAGCTGTAGGAGCTCGTTCGCGTATTCCTCCGTCGTTTCGCCGGACTGCTGTCGTCGAGTGGCTAAGAGGTAACGAGCGTGTATTTCGTTGGGCGGTTTAATATAACGCTTCTTAAGAAGCTCGAGGGCCTTTGTGTAGTCGGTGGCCGCACAGATCGCGAGGTAGACAGTGTCGCTTATCCTCGCATGGAGGACCCGGAGTCTGTCATCATCTGTGGTGACCGCTGCGGAGGCTGCCAGGTAGTCCTCAAAACATTTCAACCAGTGGTTGAAGGTGTTAGAGGCGCCCACCGCACGTGTTCAGGCTTCAGTATCTGCTCCATACTCTCTATATCGTTTTTTTTTTTTCCGACGAGAGTTTATTTACAGCAAATAAAATTGATGCGCGTTATCACACACGAGGCTTGAGATGCTCAGGAAATAAAGGCTTTTATTTGCTGTAACAACGAAGCTACTAATTATATACACGATCCCAGACTGAGGCGTCCCAGACAGAGCAGAGACCATTATACCTCTCCCAGGAGGCGGAGCCCGACTGGGATGTACCACAATAACTATAATACAAGGTGTAACAGCCCAACCCTAACCCCAACAGCAACAAGTAGAACAACCCATCCCTAACCCTAACAGCAACATATATACATACTTGTAGTACTGGCCAGACCCTGGCTCAGTACTATCTAGTGGGAACCAACGATGGTTCACCACACCAGGTTCGTGTGGAGATGATTGAAAGTGGAGTTGGTGCAACATCAGATCTGGATTGGTCCTGTTGCCGGGGGAGCAGAATCGAGGGGCTGAATGGCCTCCTCCTGCTACTATTGTTCATGTTCTGATGGAGTAACATGAATCTTCACTTGTGCAAATGCATGTTTATTAAATGAATCCAGCTGATAAGAGAAGAACGCGCTGGACTGACTTGCTGCAGTTGTTGATGCTGTAACAGAAAGTATTGCTGAGAGGAATAGAGTTAACGTGGTTTCCCAAAAGGGAGTAAATAAAATCCTGCATCACTGAGACGGAGCAACATTAAAACTCCTGCACCAACCGGGAGAGGAACAATATTGATACCAAACTGGCAAACTCCCAACTAAGAGGGAGCCGGAATGAAAGGCTGTTTTCCAGGGTTGGAGTTGAGTTAATTTTAGAGGATTCCTGTGTTCGGTGTCAATACACAAACTCCTTCTGCTCCAATTAATGACAAAAGGTAATTAGCATTGGCACCAAACAAACCATAGCCATGCCTGGCCAGAGAGAATCTAACCAGCGCCCCTTGACTTTCAATGGCATAGCCATCACTGAACAGCCTAATGCTGGATTAAAATGGAGCAGAAACTGAACTGGATTAGCCATATAAATGCTGTGGCTACAAGAGCAGGTCCGAGGCTAGGAATGCTGCAGATAGTAACTCACTTCCTGACTCACAAAAGTTTGACCATCATCTGGAAAGCACAAGTCAGGAGTGTGATAGGAAGCTCTACACGTTCCTGGATGAGCGCAGCTCCGACAACACTCAAGATATTCGCCAGATTTCAGGACAAAGCAATCCGCTTGATTGGCACCCCATCCACAAACATCCACTCCCTCCACCACCCACACACAGTGGTAGCAGTGTGTACCATCGACAAGATGTACTCCTGCACTCCCTCAGACAGCACCTTCCAACACAGGACCACTGGACCACGATCATCGAGAGGGGAAAGGGCAGCAGGTGCTCGGAACCCCCACCACCTGGATATTTCCACCCCCCCGCTGTCTGCCCGCCTGCTGGCTGGCCCCCACTGCCCCTTGCCTGCTGCCCGCCCCGCCCTGCACCCCACCCCCATGCCCTGCCCCCTGCCCCCACCCCCGTCCCCCCTCCACCCCCCGCCCCCGCCTCCCAACGCAAACCACTCACCATCCTGACTGGGAAAGATATCCCGTTCCTCCGCTGTTGCTGGGTGACAATGTGGAACACCCACCTTAACAGCACAATGGGCGCACTAACAGCACATGGACTACAGTGGTTCCAGAACGCAGCTCACTGTCACCTTTACAACGATAATAAATCTTGGCCGAGTTAACAACACCCACGTTCCATGACAAAATTAAACCAAACACACCCACGCTTCGGTGTGCATGGCAAAATCTCAAATGTTGCGGAATTGACCAAACTCGGAAGCATTGTGACCTGTGGCGTATATTGTAGAATTTCAGCAGGACATCGGCAACTTGGTGGACTGGACGGACACCTGGCAGAAATAATTAAAATGCAAACAAGTGAGAAGTGATTTAGTGTGTGAAACTTCACTTCAGAAACCTCCTCACTGTCAGACAATTGCCCCAAAATATCCATTAGAACCCAGAATGAACAGTGAATCACAACTATTATCATATTGCATCAATCCTCAGGATTAGCAAAAAACAATTGATATTTATCAAAATATGGAAAATTGTACATTTAAAAAGCATAGGGACACACTGACACAGAGAGAGAGAGAGAGATGGACACCACAGCAATGTAGACTGATGTGATTTTAGATAGAGGAGCCATCTCTTGCTGATGTGACACTAAACATATCGATGTAAATTAGGAGTAACAAGAGAGAATCACAGAATCCTACAGTGCAGAAGGAGACCATTTGGCCCATCAAGCCTGCAACAACCACAATCCCTCACAGGCCCTATCCCCATAACCCCATGCATTTACCCGAGCTAGTCCCCCTGACACTAAGGGGAAATTTACCATGGCCAATCCACCTAACCTGCATATCTTTGGGCTGTGGGAGGAAACCCATGCAGTCACGGGGAGAATGTGCAAACTCCACACAGACAGTGACCCAAGGCTGGAATTGAACCCGAGTCCCTGGCACTGTAAGGCCGCAGTGCTAACCACTGTGCCACCGTGCCGACACTCATGTGGCCATTCAATCTCCCCACTTCCAGAGAACGGTGATGAAAGCTGATGAGTAGCGTGTGTGCATTCACATGTCCAAACATTCAAACAGTGGCCTGGCTTTAAGGAAATCTAATGGTCCTCTCATGTTTCAGAAATGAGCCAGACTCTCTCAGAGAAGCTGCTCTCACTTCATGTCCATGACCCCTGACCCCGGCTTTCAGCATTTCCACAGCTAACATCAGAATTATGGATAAGAATTCTGCTTTCCCTCCCTGCCCCGCTTCTCAAATTGAGGAATTCAGGATTTATACCTCAATGGTACGTACTGTTGGCAATGAATGCCGGGCGGCACGGTGGCACAGTGGTTAGCACTGCCGACTCCCAGCGACAGAGACCCAGGTTCGATTCCGGCCTTGGTGACTGACTGTGTAGAAATGTGAAATCTCCCCGTGTCTGTGTGGGTTTTCCCCGGGTCTCCAGGTTCCTCCCACACTGCAAAGATTTGGGGGTAAGGTGCATTGGCCATGCTAAATTACCTCTCAGTGTCAGGGGGACAAGCATGGTTGATACCTGGGGTTACAGAGATAGGATCTGGGTGGGATTGTTGTTGGAGCAGGCTGGATGGGCCGAATGGTCTGATTCTGCACTGTAGGGATTCTATGATTCAATAAATCTATCTGAAATTCCTACTCAACTTGCACACTGAGAGATCCTCCCAATAATTGTCTGTTTGATTTGTTGAATGCTTTCCCTTTCTGTCCAGGCAGTGTCTGCTGAGCTGCATTTTTGAAAATCTCAGCATGTTAGATGTGAAATATTGAAAGCATTGTGTTTGTTTATTCATTGTCAGTAATTTTAATCCCCAGAGAAACTCCTCCCTGTGGATTCCACTCCCACATAAATGTGAGGCTTCTTTCAACGCTCTCCCACACTGCCTCACTCGCCTCGAGTGCTGACTGGTTCACTCTCTGCTGCCAAAGTCGAAACATGCTTCGGGAATTCTCAATAACCATCCGTGTGCTATTCACAGTCTGGGAAGTGCAGAAGATATATTATCCCATCATCGCTGCTCTTGGCGTTCCCTGTAAGTGTCGCTGTTAACTCCATGCATCATGTTTCACTGTGGCATTTCTCCTCTGTACATCCAGATTCCTTTCACTCTCTCAGCTCATTGCTGGTCCTGGTAAGTAACACATGCTGAATTAGTGCTGTTGATGGTGAAGAAACATGAAGTATGAACTTATTGGAAAAGTTCCTGCTGGGCCGCATTTTAATCCAGATGCTCACAGACTCAGCTGATATTAGATAAACCCTCAATAAAATAACGAATGCTGTGTAAAAGTAATAATCATTGATCACTTAATCTCCAACAGTTATGTGCGCTCTTCCAGACAACCAGCAGTTATGGTAAACGTGTTGGATTGAGAGAGATTTTGTGAGTTAAATCGCAATTTGCCATGCTCAGTGTGTTCCATGTATCCGTCTCCAGGTGTCACACTGGAACACATCTGCCTAATTCTGTTTGTTACACAATCACCTCCTCACTTTGCCAGATGTCTCTTTCTGTTACTGAGTTGGCGTGGGCGTCTGTGTGTTCAGCATTTATTGTCCAATCGTTCTTGCTCTTGGGACGGTGCAGTAGAGGCACTTCTGCTGCTGTACTTTGTGATATAGGAACCCAAGCAATCCCAGACTCCACGGATTTTTACCCGGCAACCATGAAGGAACGGCAATATATTCCCAAGTCAGGACACGGAATAAAATTCTGATGCCTGCTTTACCAGAACACAGCAAGCTTTGATAGTTTAACACATCATTTGGACACAATGCCTGATGTAAAACTGCATGTTGCTATTAACTCAGATATGTTTTCAAGACTTTTTTTGCATTTCTAATTCTTTATTCTGCACACATTTTCAGATGTAGAGCAGCAATGTGACAGAATGGTGATAAATACGCAGACAAAGAGTTGAACATAGAATCCCGACAGTGCAGAAGGAGACCATCGAGTTTGCACCGACTCTCTGACAGAGCATCTTAGCCAGCCCCCTCCTTCTCCCCTTCACAACATTTAAGAAGCATTTAGAGGAACGCTGCAAACACCATTGCACACAACACGATGCAGGAAGTGCTGGAAAATGGGTCTGGAATTGTGCATGCATCATCACACAGGGCACTGCATCGAGAAGTAGCACATGTTTCACCTTACTGAGTTAGTGGAAAAGTGTAGCAAAATACTCTGTCATTTTTCACAGAGCAATTGGATAAGTTGTCCACGGATGTTGCCTCATGTGGAGGTTTCCATGTTCTTCTTCCAATAAGTAGAGACAACCCTGGTAATTATAGATCAGTGAGCCTCACTTCTGTTGTGGGCAAAGTTTTGGACAGGATTATAAGAGATAGGATTTATACTCATCTAGAAAGGAACAATTTGATTCGGGATAGTCAGCACGGTTTTGTGAAGGGTAGGTCGTGCCTCACAAACCTTCTTTGAGAAGGTGACCAAAGAGGTGGATGAGGGTAAAGCAGTTGATGTGGTGTATATGGATTTCAGTAAAGTGTTTGATAAGGTTCCCCATGGTAGGCTATTGCAGAAAATACAGAGGCATGGGATTGAGGGTGATTTTGCGGTTTGGATCAGGAATTGGCTAGCTGTAAGAAGACAGAGGGTGGTGGTTGATGGGAAATGTTCATCCTGGAGTTCAGTTACTAGTGGTGTACCGCAAGGATCTGTTTTGGGGCCACTACTGTTTGTCATTTTTGTAAATGACCTGGATAAGGGCGTAGAAGGATGGGTTAGTAAATAGCGGATGACACTAAAGTCGGTGGAGTTGCGGACAGTGCGGAAGGATGTTGCAGGTTACAGAGGGACATAGATAAGCTGCAGAGCTGGGCTGAGAGGTGGCAAATGGAACTTAATGCGGAAAAGCGTGAGGTGATTCAATTTGGAAGGAGTAACAAGAATACAGAGTACTGGGCTAATGGTAAGACACTTGGCAGTGTGGATGAGCAGAGAGATCTCGGTGTCCATGTGCATAGATCCCTGAAAGTTGGCACCCAGGTTGATAGGGTTGTTAAGAAGGCGTACGGTGTGTTAGCTTTTATTGGTAGAGGGATTGAGTTTCAGAGCCATGAGGTCATGTTGCAGCTGTACAAAACTCTGGTGCGGCCGCACTTGGAGTATTGCGTACAGTTCTGGTTGCTGCATTATAGGAAGGATGTGGAAGCATTGGAAAGGGTGCAGAGGAGATTTACCAGGAGGTTGCCTGGTATGGTGGGAAGGTCTTCTGAGGAAAGGCTGAGTGACTTGAGGTTGTTTCCGTTAGAGAGAAGAAGGTTAAGAAGTGACTTAATAGAGGCATACAAGATGATCAGAGGATTAGATAGGGTGGACAGTGAGAGCATTTTTCCTCAGATGGTGATGGCCAGCACGAGGGGACATAGCTTTAAATTGAGGGGTGATAGATATGGGACAGATGTCAGAGGTAGGCTCTTTACTCAGAGAGTAGTAAGAGCATGGAATGCCCTGCCTGCAACAGTCGTGGACTCGTCAATATTAAGGGCATTTAAAGGGTCATTGGATAAACATAAGGTTGATATTGGAATAGTGTAGGTTAGATGGGCTTTAGATTGGTTTCACAGGTCGGTGCAACATTGAGGGCCGAAGGGCCTGTAGTGCGCTGTAATGTTCCATGTTCTATGTTCTAATAATGCTAACTTTAATCTCCTCTGAACAATCCGCCTCGGCAAAGCTGTTCCCTGGACAAGCTCTGTCTCAATGGAGTGTGGTTGGGAAAGTTTGATGCCCCAGCGCTGAACTGGACTGTGAACCCGTATTGTTTCCACATTTGTGCACTTTCTTCTAACAATCGGTGAGCAGTGATCACACGAATATCCACGCCCCATATCTCCCTCCCAGGCAACCGCAGCCTGATATCTATTACAGTTAAAGCCCAATTCTGCACAGCTTTCAGTCCTTTCCAAGTTTGGGTGATTGTTGCTTTCACAAACAATAGCTTGTTATTTTCTACAAGATGGAGCAGCAATCCCCCATCTCAGGAATCACATTTCTCAAGGTTTGCAGCAGATTCTGAAAGACGTGCTGGTTAGGGTGCATTGGCCGTGCTAAATTCTCCCTCAGTGTACCCGAACAGGTGCCAAACTATGGCGACTAGGGGATTTTCACAGTAACTTCATTGCAGTGTAAATACAAGTGTATTTGTGACACTAATAAATACAATTTAACTTTAAAAACTTAGATTCTGTAACGATTAAAGACAGTTTGATCCTGTTCAGTTCTTCATTTCACAGTCCATTACTGCTTTTGCAAAGCCTGTCTCCAACAGGAGAAACTCTCTCAAAGAAAACACTCTAAATATATGGACTAATGAAAATTCTAATTTCAGACTGAACTCTCATTGAATACTGCTGCTTTTTCTTTTGCAAACTCCCTTACAGTGAACTTAGTGACGATTGTGATCCTATCTCAAGGACGATGTGGTCTCTCTAAATGTGTCGCTCGATACCTGGTGTCCATGGCAGCGGCAGATCTACTGGTTATTATAGTTGATGTGATACTCAGACAGATTCCCATTGCTTACGCCGCACACTTCCTTTTTGTATAGAACATTAAATTGTGTAATATACATGGCGTCCTGCTTTATGCAATAACTGACTGGTCAGTCTGGTACACAGTTGCTTTTACCTTTGATCGATTTGTGGCAATCTGTAGCCAGAAGCTGAAAGTAAAATATTGCACAGAGAGAACGGTGACTCCAGTTGTGGGAAGTGTGACGGTGCTGTTCTTATTGAAAAATACTTTCTGCTACTTGATTTTAACCAGTGAATATATACTGTTTAACGCGCCTTGGTTTTCTAACGTGTTAGACAGCTTTCTTCTTTCAAGGATATGGGGAGCAGTAGAAACAGTACATTATATTTTAACTCCATTTGTCCCTTTCTTGCTGATCCTGCTGCTCAATGCGCTGACTGTTAGACACATTCTGGTGTCGAGCGGGGCCCGGAGGAGACTCCGGCTCCACAGCAGTGGGAAGAATCCCAGTGATCCTGAAATCGAGAAGCGAAGAAAATCCATCATTTTACTCTTTGTCATCTCAGGAAATTTTATCTTGCTCTGGGTGATGTTTCTGGTGAATTCTATTTGCTTGCGAATGGCCATGATGCAAGATAATGCATCAATTAGCATTTCGGATGTCCTACAAGAAATCGGTTTCATGCTTCAGCTTTTGAGTTCTTGCACAAATACCTGCATTTATGCAGCAACTCAGAATAAATTCCGTAACGAATTGAAGTCTGTGCTGAAATATCCCATCACTCTCATCTTGAAATGTTGCTGGGGAAGCAAATAGAAATTAAAACATGTCCAGAGCAAAACATCCCGCCACCGATTGCTATTTCATTGTTAGCTTCAACAAATATGCAGCAATTTGACTTCATGCAAACAACTGGATAAATCATTCCAACCTTTAACATGTTAACAAAATAAGATAAACAAACAACTTTCCACCTGGATCAAATAATCTGCTTGTTCTTTCCATATTGTTATATTTTTTATTCATTTATGGGATGTGGGAGTTGCCGGCTGGACCCAGCGTTTATTGTCCATCCCTCACTGCCCCCCATTTCAGAGGGCATTTGAGAGTCACCCACACACAAAGAACAAACAAAGAACAAAGAACAGTACAGCACAGGAAACAGGCCCTTCGGCCCTCCAAGCCTGTGCCGCTCCTTGGTCCAACGAGACCAATCGTTTGTATCCCTCCATTCCCAGGCTGCTCATGTGACTATCCAGGTAAGTCTTAAACGATGTCAGCGTGCCTGCCTCCACCACCCTACTTGGCAGCGCATTCCAGGCCCCCACCACCCTCTGTGTAAAAAACGTCCCTCTGATGTCTGAGTTATACTTCGCCCCTCTCAGCTTGAGCCCGTGACCCCTCGTGATCGTCACCTCCGACCTGGGAAAAAGCTTCCCACTGTTCACCCTATCTATACCCCTCATAATCTTGTATACCTCTATTAGATCTCCCCTCATTCTCCGTCTTTCCAAGGAGAACAACCCCAGTCTACCCAATCTCTCCTCATAGCTAAGACCCTCCATACCAGGCAACATCCTGGTAAACCTTCTCTGCACTCTCTCCAATGCCTCCACGTCCTTCTGGTAGTGCGGCGACCAGAACTGGACGCAGTACTCCAAATGTGGCCTAACCAGCGTTCTATACAGCTGCATCATCAGACTCCAGCTTTTATACTCTATACCCCGTCCTATAAAGGCAAGCATACCATATGCCTTCTTCACCACCTTCTCCACCTGTGTTGCCACCTTCAAGGATTTGTGGACTTGCACACCTAGGTCCCTCTGTGTTTCTATACTCCTGATGACTCTGCCATTTATTGTATAACTCCTCCCTACATTATTTCTTCCAAAATGCATCACTTCGCATTTATCCGGATTAAATTCCATCTGCCACCTCTCCGCCCAATTTTCCAGCCTATCTATATCCTGCTGTATTGCCCGACAATGCTCTTCGCTATCCGCAATTCCAGCCATCTTCGTGTCATCCGCAAACTTGCTGATTACACCAGTTACACCTTCTTCCAAATCATTTATATATATCACAAATAGCAGAGGTCCTAGTACAGAGCCCTGCAGAACACCACTGGTCACAGACCTCCAGCCGGAAAAAGACCCTTCGACCACTACCCTCTGTCTCCTATGGCCAAGCCAGTTCGCCACCCATCTAGCCACTTCTCCTTGTATCCCATGAGCCTTAACCTTCTTAACCAACCTGCCATGTGGGACTTTGTCAAATGCCTTACTGAAATCCATATAGACGACATCCACGGCCCTTCCTTCATCAACCGTTTTTGTCACTTCCTCAAAAAACTCCACCAAATTTGTAAGGCACGACCTCCCTCTTACAAAACCATGCTGTCTGTCACACCTGTGGGTCTGGAGTCTCACGTAGGCCAGACCGGGTAAGGATGGCAGATTTCCTTCCCTAAAGGTCATTAGTGAACCAGATGGGTTTTTCCAACAATTGGCAATCATTTCATGGTCATTGTTAGACTTTTAATTCCAGATTTTTATTGAATTCAAATTTCACCAGCGGCCGTGGTGGGATTTGAACCTGGGTCTCTGGATTATAAATCTAGTGACGATACCATTGTGCCACCGCCTACCTCGGCATGTCCTTGTCGTAACATACCATGGAATAGACCCAGAGGTCTCAGCTAAAAACCATCCATGTGATAACTGAGCCACATTGAGGATTGGTGATTGTTGCATTGTGTCGATGCCATTTGTTCTCCAGATGGACAACTCCTCCAATGAATAGAGGGCAATCATTTCTTTTTGAATCAAGATTGACTTCACGGTATTGGCGATTGAAAAGTAACTTTATAATTTCACGCACACCCTGGGTGGGATTCTCCCAAACAGATTCTAAGAGCTGAATTTGTGTAAAAACTGGAGTAAATCCTGCTGCTTTTTTCAGGGGGAGTTTCAAAATGAATCTCCCGCACTCTGTGCATCACCAAGAGCCATAGCGCCAATCCCACTGAAAATCAGTGGACGGGGCCTATTCCCGCTGGAGAGGCCGGCAGCGTAGCACTGAGCGGGACACTGTGCCTGCTCCCATCATTCAGCGCCGAGATTGGCACATGTGCAATAGGCCCGCACTGCCGGCCTCCCGATCGCTGGCCAGCACGGCAACGCCACCCGCAATTGCTGGCCATGTGACCCCCCCTCCCCACCCCCCCCAACCCACCCGATTTCTGGCCTTCTGGACCCAGCCCTCCGGCCCAACCTACTCAATCGCTGGCCTTCCGGATGTGTCTGGGCCGGCCATGACCCAGACCCCACCACCCTCTCCCGCCCACCACACTCTCCTGGCCACCTCAATACTTCGATCTCCCCCCCTCCCCCCGACCCTCTGCAGTCTCGATCCCCCCACACTACCTGTTATCACGCTCCCAGCCCGGTCTTCCGATCGCATCCCTCCTCCGCAGCACCGAACCTCCCCAGCAGGACGACCCCTTCCCACTCCGATGGCCAGCCCCGTTCAGCCCTTCTCTCCCTCTGCTCGCGATCCCCATGCAGAGTGGCAGCGGAACCTCTCCATTTATCTGCCCCCCCCCACCCCCATGTGCCCTCTCCGTATGCGCCACCTCCCTCGGCCCCATACCCTTGGCACTGATCAATGTCCGGTGGGTTGTGCCAAGGTGAATCCTTGGCACATTGGGGGCGGTGTGTGGTGGATGGATGGTGGGTGGGTGGGGGGTTCAGGGGGTTGGGATGGGGGTGCGGATCATTGGATGGTGGCAGAGAGAGAGAAACGTTTTGTCCGATTATTCATCCCAGCTCCCCGGTGGAGGCCGTCCTCATGTGTGCGGAACTTGGCTATCAGTCTCTGCTCAGCGACTCTGCGTTGTCCTGTGTCGTGAAGGAGACCGCTTTCCCGAAGATCAGAGGCTGAATGACCGTGACTGCTGAAGTGCTCCCCCACAGGAAGCGAACAGTCTTGCCTGGTGGATTGTTGAGCGGTGTTCATTCATCCGTTGTCGTAGCGTCTGCATGGTCTCCCCAATGTACCATGCCTTGGGACATCCTTTCTTGCAGCGTATCAGGTAGACAATGTTGGCCGAGTTGCAAGAGTAGGTACCGTGTACCTGGTGGATCGTTTTCTCAAGTGAGATGATGGCATTCGTGTCGATGATCCGGCACGTCTTGCAGAGGTTACTGTGGCAGGGTTGTGTGGTGTCATGGTCACTGTTCTCCTGAAGGCTGGGTAGTTTGCTGCGGACAATGGTCTGTTTGAGGTTGTGCGATTGTTTGAAAGCAAGAAGTGGCCTTGGCGAGATGTTCGTCTTCATCAATGACATGTTGAAGGCTCCGGAGAAGATGTCGTAGCTTCTCCACTCCGGGGAAGTACTGGACGACTAAGGATACTCTGTCCACCGTGTCCCGTGTTTGTTTACTGAGGAGGTCGGTGCAGTTTTTCGCTGTGACGTGACACACGACAACGCAGAGTCACTGAGCAGAAACTGAGAGCCAAGTTCCGCACACTTGAGGACGGCCTCAACCGGGATCTTGGGTTCATGTCACATTATCTGTAACCCCCACAACTTGCCTTGGCTTGCAAAATCTCACTAACTGTCCTGTCTGGAGACAATACACATTGGGACTAGCTTAGTAGTAACAACTGGGCGGCATGGACAAGTTGTGCCAAAGGGCCTGTTTCCATGCTGTAAACCTCTATGACTCTATCTCTTTAACCTGTGTTTAACGCTCTCTCCACTCACATTGTCTGTACCTTTAAGACTTGATTACCTGTAAAGACTCACATTCCAACCATTATTTTGTAAATTGAGTTTGTGTCTGTATATGCCCTGTTTGTGAACAGAATTCCCACTTACCTGACAAAGGGGCAGCGCTCCGAAAGCGAGTAGGTTTTGCTACCAAATAAACCTGTTGGACTTTAACCTGGTGTTGTGAGACTTCTTACAGTGTTTACCCCAGTCCAACGCCGGCATCTCCACATCATCAAATGATAAAGGCAAGTGTCCCATATGCCTTTTTCACCACCCTACTAACATGCCCTTCCGCTTTCAGAGATCATTCCGATGGACAGTGGCAACCCGACACCATCCTTGGTGCCAAGCGTCACTTCAATGGGTTGCCACTGTCCATCAGTCAGAACATTGAATACAGGAGTTGGGACGTCTTGTTGAAGTTGTACAAGACATTGGTAAGGCCATACTTGGAACATTGTGTACAGTTCTGGTCACCCTATTATAGAAAGGATATTATTAAACTAGAAGGTGTGCAGAAAAGATTTACTAGGATGCTACCAGGACTTGATGGTTTGGGTGATAAGGAGAGGCTGGACAGACTGGAACATTTTTCTCTGGAGCGTAGGAGGCTGAGGGGGTGATCTTATAGAGGTCTATAAAATAATGAGAGGCACAGATCAGCGAGATAGTCAATATCTTTTCCACACTGTCTGTGTGGAGTTTGCACATTCTCCTCGTGTCTGCGTGGGTTTCCTCCGGGTGCTCCGGTTTCCTCCCACAGTCCAAAGATGTGCGGGTTAGGTTGATTGGCCAGGTTAAAAAAAAAAAAAATTGCCCCTTAGAGTCCTGGGATGCGTAGGTTAGGGGGGTTAGTGGGTAAAATATGTGGGGGTAGGGCCTGGGTGGGATTGTGGTCGGTGCAGACTCGATGGGCCGAATGGCCTCCTTCTGCACTGTAGGGTTTCTATGATTTCTATGAAAGGTAGGGGAGTCTAAAACTAGAGGGCATAGGTTTAAAGTGAGAGGGGAGAGATGAAAAAGTGTCCAGAGGGGCAATGTTTTCACACAGAGGGCGGTGAGTGTCTGGAACAAGCTGCCAGAGGTCGTAGTTGAGGCGGGTACAATTTTGTTTTTTAAAAAGCATTTAGATAGCTACATGGGTAAAATGGGTATAGAGGGATCTGGGCCAAATGCGGGCAATTGGGACTAGCTTAGGGGTTTAAAAAAAAAGGGCGGCATGGACAAGTTGGGCCGAACGGCCTGTTCCCATGCTGCAAACCTCTATGACTCTATGACCTGCACTGGCGGGGTGGGAAACCTTTGCAAAGCCGGGTGATTGGGTCCTGGGCTCGCTAAATAGATACTGAGCAGCTTCTGCATATTGTAATCAGCCTCACGTCCCGGTTGTTGGAATTATGTCACATTATCAGTAACCCCCACAGCATGCCTCCTGGACTTGCGGGTTATCCTGTCTGGAGACAATACACATCTCTTTAACCTGTGCTTAATGCTCCCTCCACCCACATTGTCTATATCTTTAAGATCTGGTTGGCTGTAGGGATTCGCATTCTAGCGTTCCGCTGTTCGGACGGAATTCCACACCGTCCCAAAGCCTATGCCCCCCCTCCCGGGTCAGGTGCCCCACAGCATGAGCCGCGTCACGGAAATATCCTCCGTGCCTTTTTCCACGTCACCGAGGCGTTTCCTGTACGGGCTGCTGCTGCACACCTTCCACTATCGCATCCTCACCTGTCGCCCGGATACACCTTGGCGGCCTTGTTGCCGCCGGGCGGTGGAGGTCCCCAGTACAGGTCCCTCTACGGAGGGATCTCCCCCAATTACATGGGGGACCTGGAGTGGAGGGTGATGCATGCAGCAGTTCCGCACAACCGTAGGATTCACTGGTTCACGGGCTCCAAAGACTGCCCCTTCTGTGGCCTTGTGCAGTCCATGGACCATGTCGACATTTTGTGTCTCAGGTTGCACTTCCATTTTGTTTTCCTGAAGAACCTTTTATTGATGTTTTGTTTGCACTTCAGTCCCACGCTCCTGGTCTCCGGGCACCTGGTGCGGAGAGGGGCGGGTCAGGGTGGCGACCTCCTCGTGAACCTGCTCCTGGGCCTGGCGAAATGCGCCATTTACAGGTCCAGGCAGCGGGCGATCGAGGGGGCCGTCCATCCCGACTGTCTGCCCCTCTACCGCGGCTATGTTCGCGGCCAGGTGTCCACGAGCGCAGTTGACACCTTCCGCACCCATTGGTCACCGCAGGAGTTGGGGTGCTTTATCGATCCGAGTAATCACATTATGATTTGATGTTTTAAGTTTCCTTTGTATTTTGATTTTGTTCGGGCTGTTCCCCCTCCTTTTGGGGAGCTGCCCCTTTTACATTATCCCTGAGTTAATTTGAGTTGGTTTATTTGTTTGGCCCTAAAAGAGGCTCACTGTTTGGAACACGGTCGCCTCGCGACGCAGCTCTCCCTCGTCAGAGTAGCGCCTCTCATGCGAGAGCCGCTGCTCAGGAATCCGCTCCTGCAGCCGGATAACTTCAGGTGGCTGGCGGAGAGGGGGGCTGTGGACGCCGGGGTGACCAGGATTGGGGACGTGCTGGATGGCGGAGGAGCGGGCTGGATGAGCCCCCGTGTGCTGGCTGAGCGCGCGGAGGTGGCCGTCCGGCGCACGGCCAAAGCCATCCAACACCTTAAGACGGTTGTTCTCAGCCCCGAGTGCACACGCGGTCTCGAGGTGGCGCAGATGTGCGGTGGGATCCCACCTGAGCGTTCCCCTGCTCGGACGGAATTCCACATTGGCCCAAAGCCTATGCCGCCCCTCCCGGGTCAGGTGCCCCACAGCATGAGCCGCGTCACGGAAATGTCCTCCGTGCCTTTTTCTACCGCGCGGAGGTGTTTCCTGTACGGGCTGTTGCTGCACACCTTCCACTACCGCATCCTCGCCTTTCGCCCGGATACACCTTGGTGGGACTTGTTGCCGCCGGGCGGCGGAGGTCCCCAGTGGAGGTCCCTCTACAGAGGGATCTCCCCCAATTACGTCGGGGACCTGGGGTGGAGGGTGATGCATGCAGCAGTTCCGCACAACCGTAGGATTCACTGGTTCACGGGCTCCCAAGACTGCCCTTTCCGTGGCCTCGTGGAGTCCGTGGACCATGTCTACGTTCTGTGTTTTAGGCTGCACACCCTTTTTGGTTTCCTCAAACACCTTTTACTGATGTTTTGTTTGCACTTCAGTCCCACGCTCCTGATCTACGGGCACCTGGTGCGGAGAGGGGCGGGTCGGGATGCCGACCTCCTCGTGAACCTGCTCCTGGGCCTGGCGAGACGCGCCATCAATAGGTCCAGGCAGCGGGCGATCGACGGGGCCGTCCATCCCGACTGTCTGCCCCTCTACCGCGGCTACATTCGCGGCCAGGTGTCCCTGGAGAGGGAGCATGCGGTGTCCACGGGCGCGGTTGACGCCTTCCGCGACCGCTGGGCGCCGCAGGGGCTGGGGTGTATTATCGACCCCGATAATCACCTTTTGGTTTGACGTTTTAAGTTTCCTTTCGACTTTGATTTTGGTTCGGGCTGTTCCCCCCTTCCTTTTGGGGAGCCGCCCCTTTTACTTTGTCCCTAAGTTAATTTGAGTTCGTTTACTTGATTGGTGCCGAAAAAGCTACTTGATTGGTATCGAAACAAAAAAAAGAAATGCCTGAAAGAGGGAAGAGGGGGTGGGGGGGGGGTGGGGTTGTGGGTGCTGGGTAATTGGTTCAATTGTTGTTATTGATTCTGGAATAATTGCTGTCAGCTGAGTGTGGGCTGTGTGTATAAAAGGTGTCGCTTGGTGCCTGAAGGGATGGTTCAGTTGTTTGGGATGATGGGGGATTTTGGAGTGAGGAGTTTCTTCCCAGTGCTGGTGTTAGTTGGAGCTGTTTGTTGCTCTGATACTTGGCAACAGTTTCCAGGCCACAGGTTTCCATGGATAATAGTCAAAGCCACCCCTAGGCCTCAGACATTCCCTCCTCCTGGGCCTCCCTTTGATTCCCATTTCTGAGGGTCAAGGTGTGTCTCCAGTGCAGAGTGTGAGGGTGCAGTGTGGAGAGGACAAGCTGCTGCTCAGGGTCCAGCTGGATTTATTTGGAACCAGGCACCTGGTTAAAGCTGCTGATCTGACCCTGGGGACAGCAGGTTGTCGGCCAACCAGGATCTACTCTCAGAACCACACTGTCCTCTTTGACTATGGACTCCATGAGTGTGGCAGCAGATTGCAGGTAATGTGAATCCTCAAACTCTGCCTCTGAGCTGGGGCTGTAGGTTGTTCCCCACTCTTCACTCCAACACTGGGTGAGATGTCATTGATATTGAGGAGATAGCTGTCTCCTGCTTTATAAACCCCAAACTAGCTTTCTATTCAGGATTGTACTTCACTTTCACTGGTCTGAGTCTCCAACCCCATTGTCTGGAAGCTTCTCTTTGCTTCCTCCAAGCTTTTCCTCTTGAGGATTTTCAGTTTGATTTCCCCTCATTCAGATCAACTCCACTGAGGGTTGGGTTTCAGTCCTGTTTAATCCAATTTTGGGATGAGTCTGAATGTAATGGGAATTGAGATGGATTGGACTAAAGAGGGACTCCACACTTCCCACTTTCCCAGTCATTGGAATAAATGGGGCCCTGATTACAAACTGTTTCCCGGCTCCAAATTACTGACAACTTGTGGCTCCTTTTCCTGTTAACTGAAGCTTTTATTGAATCACTTCCCTGTTAATTGATTCTGGTCTTGTGCTAAAGATCTCTCCTTGCAGCAAGGGCTGAGGTTGCATAGCAACACTGCTAACCAGATGAGGCCCTTCTGCCTGTTCCCCAGTCATTATGATCAGGACTGAGCTTCCCACAGCCTCCATGTTCCTGTCCTCACAACATGATTCCCTCAATGGCCAGAAATATATCCCTCTGTCCTGAATATCCTCAGTGAGTGACCATTTCCCAGCTCTCTGGGGCTGGAGAGAATTCCAAAGATTCATCAGCTGCTGAATGAAGAAATTCCTCATCACATAAATCCTAAATGACTGACCCCCTGCCCTGAGATGACCTCCCCGCTTACAGAATCTCCAGCTTGGGGGAAGCAGCCTCTTCACACTGACCCTGTCAATCCCCCTGAAGAATTGTTTTAATGGGATGAGTTCATTGTTAACCCCAGTGTAGAACATTCTCATTTCAGATCAGTTCTTCATTCCTTGAGCTGCTGTCTTTCAGATGACTGGAGATTTCCTGATCTACAGCACCCACCTGAGCCACAGCCCAGAGTATCATGGATCTGTTATTGTGAGAACCAATGGAGCGATCGTTCCCATTGAGTGTCATTATTTTAGGTGAGAATCTTTACTCGATTGTCAAGATCTCCAGCTGCTAGTGACCTCTGACCTTGTCCTAAAATGCCTGCACTCTTTCCAGGAAGGGCAATGTGAGCAGTAACCCCATCAAGCCCACCTGGATCCCATTCAGCTCCACCAGGTCTGGAGAAGGGCATCTGTCATTCTCACTGCGCCTAATGAATGGTATGTGATGGGTGGATGGGGAGTGATTTCCTGTCCTCATTCACTGGGAGTTACACCCACTGTCTCCAACCCTTGTCCTCTCGTCCTTCAGGTGACTGGCTTACAGAGCGCACTTCGACTGTCTACTACCTGGGTGAGCTCATTCACATTGAGGCCTCTGTTTCAATGAGCAACCACATGGCCCTGAAGCTCTACATTGACCGCTGTGTAGCTACATTGAGGCCAGACAAGGACTCCAGCCCGAGATACAGCATCATTGACTACAATGGGTAAGGAGCTCTCTGCTTTCTCCAGCTGCTCCCATCTCAATGGCTTCTCTGGATTCACTTCATGTCCTTTTTTCCATCTTTCTTCAGCTGCCTCCTGGACAGCAAAGCTGAGGACTCCTTTTCAACCTTTGTGTTGCCAGGAGACGAGCAGGAGCCGGACAAGCTCCGCTTTGACCTGGATGCCTTCCGTTTCTTTGGAGATGAGCGTTCCTTGGTAAGAGGAAGCTGATCATTGGGGTCTCCATGTTGGGAGGGAGTCACTAAATAACCACTTGTGTTGAATGTGTCCCTCAGATTTTCATCACCTGTCACCTGAAAGTTGTTCCAGTGGATCAGAGATTCCAGGAACAAAGCTTGTACTTTGCAGAAGTTGCAGAATGTGTAAGTTCCCCCTCTCTCCCTCAGGGATGTGTTTGTGTGGAGAAGTGATGCACAACCTGGTTGACTGATTTCTCTTGTTTAGCTGGGCCCCATTGGAGGAATCGAGCTTTGACATTTGTGCCTGTTGCCATGTGGGGAAATGTGGGGCCACAAGGGATTTGGGATTTGGATCCAGAGGAAGGAGAGATCTTGTAGCTGAAGCTGGTAGGACATTGATCCTCTAGATGTGGGAGCTTCCCCCTTTCCCCTCTCTAACTGGAATGGTTGATATTGCAGAGAGTGAAGCTGGATTGAAGTGGGAGGCTGAGGCCTCACTTGGACCCCTGCTCATTCTGGATACTGATGGGACCAACCTGGCAACAGCCTCCCTGAATGAGGCTGAGGGAAGGATACAGGAGAGGTCTCCAGGGGGTGAGTTGGCTGGCTGCTGGTTTCCATTTCCCCCTCAGTGTTAGCTTCAGTAACCATTGGTTTCTCATTGCTTTGTAGGTGTGGAGTCTGAGGTGGTCCTGATTGTGACCCTGACTGTGACAGCTGTCTCTCTGATCTCTGCTTCATTGATCACCTTGTTCCTGTACAGGAAACACAAACAAACTCTGTTCAACCAGTCATCAAATGATCAATAAAGACCTGTGCTTGTTTCCAGTGTCTGGGAGCTGATTGGTCAATGCATCCTCCATGTTAGTTCGATGGCTTCATTGAACTAATGGCTGGGGTGAGCCAATCCCAGCCCAGAACTGGGCCTGCTGAATGATTGGTTTACTGACGGTTGAGAGAGAAACACTAACTCTCTGGATTTGATGGGGCTGCTGCTGGTTTTCTGTCTGTTTCAGAGCCCAGTGTGGGGGAGGGGGTGTGATCAGGTCTGGGGATGTCCTTGTGGGGCTGAGCCTGGCTGCTGTGGCTGTTTCCTGGGGCTGCCTCCTTCTCTCCCATGGTGATGTTCACCCCCTGGAGAGGGTTAGTTCACTAAAGCAGCTGTCCTCCCTGGCTGCCTAACTCTGCATCACTTTCACTGAGTGAACAGAGATGAGGAATTGACCTGGGAGAATGTTCTACTGGTCAAGCTGGCTGAGTCCTATTGTGTAGCTGCTGGCATTGGACTGGGGTGAACACAATAAGAGTTTAACAACACCAGCTTAAAGTCCAACAGGTTTATTTGGTAGCAAATACCTCTGCTCTTTGTGATTTTTAATGACTTGGAGGAGGGGGCTGAAGGGTGGATCAGTAAATTTGCTGATGACACCAAGATTGGTGGCAGAGTGGATGAGGTGGAGGGCTGTTGTAGGCTGCAAAGAGACATAGATAGGATGCAAAGCTGGGCTGAAAAATGGCAAATGGAGTTTAACCCTGATAAATGTGAGTTGATTCATTTTGGTAGGACTAATTTAAATGTGGAATACAGGGTCAAAGGTAGGGTTCTGAAGACTGTGGAGGAACAGAGATCTTGGGGTCTATATCCACAGATCTCTAAAGGTTGCCACTCGGGTGGATAGAGCTGTGAAGAAGGCCTATAGTGTGTTAGCTTTTATTAACAGGGGGTTGGAGTTTAAGAGCTGTGGGGTTATGCTGCAACTGTACAGGACCTTGGTGAGACCACATTTGGGATATTGTGTGCAGTTCTGGTCACCTCGCTACAAGAAGGATGTGAAAATGCTGGAAAGAGTGCAGAGGAGATTTACCAGGATGCTGCTTGGTTTGGAGGGTAGGTCTTATGAGGAAAGGTTGAGGGGGCTCGGGCTGTTCTCTCTGGAGTGGAGGAGGCTGAGGGGAGACTTAATAGTGGTTTATAAAATGATGAAGGGGATAGATAGAGTGAACGTTCAAAGACTTTCCTCGGTGGATGGAGCTATTACAAGGGGGCATAACTATAGGGTTCATGGTGGGAGATATAGGAAGGATATCAGAGGTAGGTTCTTTACACAGTGGTTGGGGTGTGGAATGGACTGCCTGCAGTGATAGTGGAGTCAGACACTTTAGGAACATTTAAGCGGTTATTGGATAGGCACATGGAGCACACCAGGATGATGGGGAGTGGGATAGCTTGATCTTGGTTTCAGATAATGCTTGGCACAGCATCGTGGGCCGAAGGGCCTGTTCTGTGCTGTACTGTTCTATAAGCTTTTGGAGTGCTGCTCCTTCGTTAGATGGAGTGGAAATGTGCTCTCAAACAGTGCACAGAGACACAAAATTAAGTTACAGAATACTGATTAGAATGTGAATCCCTACAACCAGCCAGGTCTTAAAGATACAGACAATGTGGGTGGAGGGAGCATTAAGCACAGGTTAAAGACATGAGTATTGTCTCCAGACAGGACAGCCTGCAAGTCCAGGAGGCAAGCTGTGGGGGTTACTGATAATGTGACATAAATCCAACATCCTGGTTTGGGCTGTCCTCATGTGTGCAGAACTTGGCTATCAGTTTCTGCTCAGTGACTCTGCACTGTCGTGTGTCGTGAAGGCTGCCTTGGAGAATGCTTACCTGAAGATCTGAGGCTGGATGCCCATGACTGCTGAAGTGCTCCCCCACAGGAAGAGAACAGTCTTGCCTGGTGATTGTTGAGTGGTGTTCATTCATCTGTTGTCTCAGCGTCTGCATGGTTTTCCCAATATACCATGCCTCGGGACATCCTTTCCTGCAGCGTATCAGGTAGACAACGGTGGCTGAGTTGCAAGAGTAGGTACTGTGCCTGGTAGATGGTGTTCTCACGTGAGATGATGGCATCTGTGTCGATGATCTGGCATGTTTTGCAGAGGTTGCTGTGGCAGGGTTGTGTGGTGGCAGGGTTGTGTGGTGTTGTGGTCACTGTTAGCCTGCAGGATGGGTAGTTTGCTGTGGACAATGGTCTGTTTGAGGTTGTGCGGTTGTTTGAAGGAAAGGTGTGGGGACGGCCTCGGCGAGATGTTCGTCTTCATCAATGACATGTTGAAGGCTCCGGAGGAGATGCCGTAGCTTCTCCATTCCGGGGAAGTACTGGACGATGAAGGGTACTCTGTCCACCATGTCCCGTGTTTGTCTTCTGAGGAGGTCGGTGTGGTTTTTCACTGGCGTGTCGCAACTGTCGATCGAGGAGTCGAGCGCCATATCCTGTTCTTATGACGGCATCTTTCAGCGTCTGGAGGTGTCTGTTGCGATCCTCCTCATCCGAGCAGATCCTGTGTATTCGGAGGGCTTGTCTGTCGGGGATGGCTTCTTTAACGTGTTTAGGGTGGAAGCTGGAGAAGTGGAGCATCGTGAGGTTATCCGTGGGCTTGCGGTACAGTGAGGTGCTGAGGTGACTCTCCTTAATGGAGATGCGTGTGTCCAAGAATGCAACAGATTCCGGAGACTAGTCCATGGTGAGTCTGATGGTGGGATGGAGCTTGTTGATGTCGTCATATAGTTGTTTCAGTGATTGCTCACCATGACTCCATAGGAAGAAAATGTCGTCCATGTATTTAGTGTATAGCATCGGTTGAAGGTCCTGTGCGGTGAAGTCTTGTTCAAACCTGTGCATGAAGATGTTGGCATATTGAGGTGCGAATTTGGTCCCCATGGCTGTTCCGTGTCTGGATGAAGAACTGGTTGTTGAAGGTGAAGATCTTGTGGTCCAGGATGAAGCGGATGAGTTGTAAAATTGCATCTGGAAACTGGCAGTTGACAGCATTGAGTACTGAGGCAGTTGCAGCAATGCCATCATCGTGGGGGATGATGGTGTAGAGTGCCGAGACATCCATTGTGACGAGGAGTGCTCCTGGTTCAACTGCTCCTACACAAACAACGCACATCCAAGTCCGTAGTGTTGCAACAAAAGCTGGGGGTTCTTTGTATGAATGGGTTTCAAGATGCCTTCGACATAGCCGGAGAGGTTCTCGCACAGGGTTCCATTGCCTGAAACTATGGGACGGCCGGGTGTGTTTGCCTTGTGTATCTTTGGGAGGCAGTAGAGATCTCCAACGTGTCGAGAGCACGGAGGGTGCTTCGAAGGTCCGGCTCAAAGGTTTTGATCAGAGTGTTGAGTTGACAGGTGTGTTCTTTGGTCGGATCTGTGGGTAACTGTCTGTAGTGTTCCTCGTTCAGTTGTCGGTACACTCCTTTGCAGTCATCCTTTCTGTTCAGTATGACGATGGCCCCTCCTTTGTCCGCTGGTTTGATGTTGCGGTCGGTCTTGAGAGCGTGGATGGCGTTGCGTTGTGCTTGGGTGATGTTCGGTGCTGTCTTGTGAGTGCGGCTGATGAATTTGGTGTTGATGCACCTCCTGATGGCTTGGACATGCATGTCAAGTCGAGGGCAGCGGCCTTCCGGAGGAGTCCAATTTGACTCTTTCCTCTTTGATTGCACTGCGGATCTCTCTGTCTGCTGTTCCAGTTCATTGGCTGTCTCATTGTGTTTGCTGTTGGCCTCTTGGGGTTTGTGGAAGAACTCCTGCAGCCTCATTCGCCTGATGAATTCCTCAGTGTCCGCAGTGAGACTGGGGTCTATTTTGATAGTGGGGCAAAAGTTGAGCCCTCGGCTGAGAACTTCGATTTCATCTGGCTGAAGTGAGTTGTCAACTTGTCAGACTATAGACTTCCCTGCAGTGGTACTGTTTTCTACTGTGGTACCGGGGGAGGCTTGGTTGCTGCTGGTGGTGATGCCGAGTTTCTCAAGTTTCCTGTTCTCGGTGTGCATGTAGATGGTGTAGTTCCTTTGTCTCGTCTGCTTGGCAGTGTTCCGCAGCTGGTTTGCGTCCTGAGCGCAAGTTGACAATATGGACTCTATCTTGGTTTCCAGGCTGTGGCGTTTGCTGTAGAGCTGGTGTTTGAGGTGTTTGAGGAGGGTGAGAGAGGTGCGACTGCCAAGTCTCTCGGCGTAGTCTGTGTTATAGGTTGACCTGAGTGGGTTGTTGATCCGTAGTCCTTTCGGTATCTTGTCTGCTTTCTTGCATGTTTGTAGAAACTAGATGTCTGTCGATATGCGCAATCTTCTTGGAGATCCTCTCCACTTAGACGTGCCGGATCATCGACACAGATGCCATCATCTCACGTGAGAACACCATCTACCAGGTACACGGTACCTACTCTTACAACTCAGCCAACGTTGTCTACCCTATACGCTGCAGGAAAGGATGTCCCGAGGCATGGTACATTGGGGAAACCATGCAGACACTACGACAACGGTTGAATGAACACCACTCAACAATCACCAGGCAAGACTGTTCTCTTCCTGTGGGGGAGCACTTCAGCAGTCACGGGCATTCGGCCTCTGATCTTCGGGTAAGCGTTCTCCAAGGTGGCCTTCATGACACACGACAGCGCAGAGTGGCTGAGCAGAAACTGATACCCAAGTTCCGCACACATGAGGACGGCCAAAACCAGGATGTTGGATTTACGTCACATTATCAGTAACCCCCACAGCTTGCCTCCTGGACTTGCAGGCTGTCCTGTCTGGAGATGATACACATCTCTTTTTAACCTGTGCTTAATGCTCTCTCCACTCACATTGTCTGTCTGTATCTTTAAGACCTGGCTGGCTGTAGGGATTCGCATTCTAATCAGTATTCTGTAACTTGATTTTGTGTCTGTGCCCTGTTTGAGAGCATGTTTCCACTCCATCTGACGAAGGAGCAGCGCTCTGAAAGCTGATGGCATTTGCTACCAAATAAACCTGAACTTTTAAGCTGGTGTTGTTAAAACTCTTACTGAGTCCTATTGGACATATCTGCTGGACTGTCTGTGACATGTTGAGGGAGAAAACTACCTGGCCTCATCCTCCCCAATCTCCCTGCCACAGATACATCTGCCCATTACAGCTTTGGTTCAAGTGTCCATCCACAGTCCCTTCACACGGCCCATTGCTGTGTGACATTAGCACTGTGCTCAATGTGAGATTTACAAATCTAGCAATTCTTCTGGTGTGAGCACTGTCTGCATGCCTCAGTGGGAGCAGCGTGCAGGACAACACTAAGCAATCTCCCAACCAATGGATCAGATCAACGCCCTATAGGCTGACTCTGGTATCAGACAGATATACAACAAACAGGCTCTTCAGCCCAACTTGCAAATGGGACTAGTTCAGTTTAGGAAACCTGGTTGTCGATGGACCAGTGTTTGTCCCATATCCCTCTAAACCTTTCCCATCCACGTACCTGTCACATGTCTTTGAAATGTTGTAATTGTACCCATCTCCCGTGGTAGCTCATTCCATACACACCACTCTCTGTGGGGAAAGGTTGCTCCTACTCTGGGGGAAAAGACCTTGCCTATTTTCCCCCTTGTGATTTTTTTTTTAATGAACTTTCAATGTCACACCTAATCCTCCCAGGCACCCCTGTCTGTTTCACAAGGCTCCCACAGCCCTACCATTAAGCCAACAAGGAGAGACTGCAACACTGGTGCCTTAGAAAGCTGTGTCCTCAGCCCCTTACTTTACTCAGGCAGCATGGTGGCACAGTGGTTAGCAATGTGCCTCATGGTGCCAGATTCAATTCTGGCCTCAGGTGAGAGTGTGTGTGGAGTTTGCATATTCTCCCACAGTCCAATGGCGTGTGGTTTTGGTTGACTGGCCATGCTAAATTGCCTCTTGGCCCCCCTGACTGTAACAGGGTAAATATGCAAGGTTCTGGGGTTAGGGCCTGGGTGGGATTGTTGTCAGTGCAAGCCTGATGGGCTGAATGTGAGGTAATGCATTTTGGAAGATCTAATACAGATAGGAAATATACAGTAAATGGCAGAAACATTGATGGGCAAAGGGATCTGGGTGTACAGGTACTCTGGTCACAAAGTGGCAATGCAGGTGGAGAAAGTCAAGAAGGCATACGGCATGCTTGCCTTCATAGGCCAGGGCATTGAGTTTAAAAATTGGCAAGTCATGTTGCAGCTTTATAGAACCTTAGTGTGGTGAACCATCGTTGGTTCCCACTGGATAGTACTGAGCCAGGTCTGGCCAGTACTACAAGGATGTCCATATGTTACTGTTGGGTTGTGCTATTGTAGCTGTTGGGGTTAGGGTGGGGTTGTTACACCTTTGTACTGTAGTGTTGTGGCACATCCCAGTCGGCCTCCGCCTCCTGGGAGAGGTATAAGAGTCCCTGCTCTGGCCGGGACCCCTTCAGTCTGGGATAGTGTATATAATTACTGGCTGCTTCATTACAGTAAATAAAAGCCTTTCATTTACCGAGCTTCAGGCTTCGTGTTTGAGTAGCGCATCAATTTTATTTGCTGTCGTTAAACTCTCGTCGAAGAATAAAAGAGAGAGTATGGAGCAAATCCTGAAGCCGGAACGCCTTACACTAGATCCACGTGCGGTGGGCGCTTCTAACACCTTCGACCACTGGCTGAAGTGTTTCGAAGACTACCTGGCAGCCTCCGCAGCGGTCACCACAGATGATGACAGACTCCGGGTCCTCCATGCGAGGGTAAGCGACACTGTCTAACTCGCGATCCGTGTGGCCACCGATTTATACTGAGGCCCTCGAGCTTGTGAAGAAGCGTTATATCAAACCACCCAATGAAATACACGCTCGTTACCTCCTAGCCACTCGACGACGGCAGTCTGGCGAAACGATGGAGGATTATGCGAACTAGCTCCTACAGCTAGCCAGGGGCTGTAACTGCAAAGCTGCGTCGGCTGAGCAGAGCATGAACGATTTCGCCCGAGATGCGTTTGTGGCGGGGGTCGGATCGTCGTACATTCGACTTGAACTGTTGGAGAAGGGTAACCTTAATCTTACCCAGGCCATCGCGCTGGCGGAGATGCTCGAGACGGCCTCCAAAAGCTTAGTTTTATATCCGGAGGACCATATGGAGACAACGTGGCAGGAGCAGTCGCCAATCCCTCCTCGTCCCTCGGGTTCAAAATGCTGCATCATGGCGTGCGCTCACTCGGGCCAGACGGCGGCAGCAGCCCCGGGCGGCCCGCGGTGCTATTTCTGTGGGGGAGCGAAGCATACTCGGCAACGGTGTCCCGCTAAAGCTGTGTTGTGCACCGCATGCGGTAAAAAAGGGCATTATTCAAAAGTGTGCCGATCTAAACCCAGGAACGGCAGTGCGGCCTGCGATTCTTCAGAGCTCGGGTCTTCGTCGTCGAAGTCATCGAGGAGTTCGTCCACGTGCGAGGCCAGGACGACACCATTACGGTCGACGGAGTCGGAGGAGTATGACCACCAGGGGTTGCTGAGTTTGGCGCCCTCACCCACGTGCGACTCATGGGAGCGGCCATGTTGGTCAACACTGACCACGAACGACCAGCTGGGGTCCTCCTCATCGATTTCAGCTGCCTGCAGTGGTGCTCATGAAACAACGGTGGCGTCGATCATCCTGGACCAGGCCAAGCCTCATAGACTTGACAAATCTATGATGAATATCCAGGTAAATGACCACGTGATTTATTGTCTGTTTGATAGCGGGGGCACAGAGCTTTATCCACCCAGACACTGTGAAGCGGTGTGGACTCCAGATTCAACCTGCCAAACAGACAATCTCTATGGCATCAAGGTCCCGGTCTGTTACCGTGTTAGGGAGTTGCGTGGTAACCTTGAAGGTGCAAGGCGCAGTTTACCGTTGTTTCAAGCTCCTCGTGTTGCCGTATCTTTGCGCGCCAATACTTCTCGGACTAAACTTCATGGTCCACTTGAGGAGTGTAATCCTACAGGTACGGTGGGCCACTCCCTTCACTGGCAGTGGGAAAACAGCAGCAGCCTGCAAATTGCCCAACGCGCCCTGCCTGCAGCCTCTCGACACTGGAGATCACCACACCCTCCTTGTTCCAGAATCTTGTGCCAGGCTGCAAGCCCATCGCGACTAAAAGTTACAGCGCTGATCTTCATTAGATCTGAGGTTCAGCGGCTCCTCAAAGAAAGGATCATACAACCCAGCGCTAGTCCGTGGAGGGCGCAGGTCGTGGTGGTCAAGAGCGGGAACAAACACCGGATGGTCATTGACTAGTCAGACCATAAACCGATATACGCAGCTGGATGCGTATCCTCTCCCGCGCATATCTGATATGGTCAATCAGATTGCGCAGTACTGGGTGTTCTCCACCATAGACCTCAAGTCTGCCTACCACCAACTCCCCATTCGCCCAGAGGACCGACAATACACGGCTTTTGAGGCGGATGGTCGCTTGTATCACTTTCTCAGGGTTCCCTTTGGTGTCACCAATGGGGTCTCGGTCTTCCAGCGTGCTATGGACCGAATGGTGGGCCAGAACGGGCTGCGGGCTACCTTCCCGTACCTGGATAATGTCACCATCTGCGGCCATGACCAGCAGGACCACGACACGAATCTCCTGAACTTCCTACGCACTGCATCTCGCCTGAACTTGACCTACAACAGGGAGAAGTGTGTGTTTCGTACGTGCCGTTTAGCCATCCTAGGATACGTGGTGGAAAACGGGGTCATTGGCCCTGATCCAGACAGTATGTGCCCCCTTTCTGAACTTCCCTTGCCTGCTCGTGCAAAAGCACTGAAGATGCTTGGGCTTCTTCTCTTATTATGCGCAGTGGGTTCCCAACTACGCGGACAAAGCCCGTCCGCTCATTAAGTCCACGACTTTTCCCCTAACGCCAGAGGCCCGATTGGCCTTCGATAAATTGAAAGCCGACATCGCGAAAGCTAAGATGCACGCTGTTGACGAGTCCATCCCCTTTCAGGTGTAGAGCGATGCTGTGGTGAACCATTGTTGGTTACCACTGTGGGGTTATTCCAATGTTACTGTTGGGTTAGGGTGTTGCCACTGTTGGGGTTGTTATAATGTTGTTGTTGGGTTAGGGTGTTTACACTGTGGGATTAATATACCTGTGGTGGATGCTGTTATGGCACATCCCGGTCGGGCCCCGCCTCCTGGGGAGAGGTATAAGACCCTCTGCTCAGGCGGGACCCCTCCAGTCTGGATTGGTGTACTCGTGTTAGATAGTTCCATTGTTTGTCAATAAAAGCCTTCAATCGCTGAAGCCTTGTACCTCGTGCTTGATTGTCGCGCATCAATTTTATTGACAAACATAAAACTCTCGACAGTAAAGAGAGTATGGAGCAAATGCTGAAACCAGAGCGTCTGATGCTGGACCCACCGTGCGGTCGGTGCCTCTAACACCTTCGACCACTGGCTGAAGTGTTTCGAGGACTGCCTGGCGGCCTCTGCAGCAGTTACTACGGACAACGACAGACTCCAGGTCCTCCACGCGAGGGTAAGCGACACGGTCTACCTCGCAATTCGTGCGGCCACCACTTACCCGAGGGCCATCGAGCTCTTGAAGAAACGATACACGAGACCACCCAACGAGATTCACGCTCGTTACCTCCTCGCTACACGACGTCGGCAGTCGGGCGAAACCATGGAGGACTACGCCAATGAGCTCTTGCAGCTTGCCAGGGGCTGCGACTGCAAAGCTGTGTCGGCTGAGCAGTATATGTACGACCTCGCCCGAGATGCGTTTGTAGCAGGGGTAGGGTCCTCGTACACCCGGCTTAAGCTATTGGAGAAAGGGAACCTCAACTTGACCCAAGCGATGGAGATGGCTGAGATGCTGGAGGCAGCGTTGAAAAGCTTGGCTCTGTACCCCGAAGACCACGTGGAGACAACGTGGCAGGAGCAAGCACAAATCCCTCCTCGCCCCACGGGCTCGCGCTCCCATATCGACCCGACGACGGCGGCAGCTCCAGGCGGCCAGCGATGCTATTTTTGCGGAGGAGCCAAGCATCCACGGCAACAGTGTCCAGCAAAAACGGCGATCTGCAGTCAGTGCGGTAAAAAGGGGCACTATGCTAAAGTCTGCAGGTCGAAGCCCAAGAATGGCAGTGCAGCCTGTGACCCTCCAGAGCGGAGACAATCTCCTTCGGCGTTGCAGTACCCGCGAGGCCCGACCACGTGCGAATCCAGGATGGCGCCATCGTGGCTGACGGAGGAGGAGGATGACCACCAGGAGTCGCTACGCTCGGCGCCCTCACCCACGAGCGATTCATGGGGGCGGCCATCATGGTCGACGACGACCAGGAGCGACCAGCAGGGGTCCTCGGTATCAACCTCGGCTGCATGAAGTGACGCCCTAGGGCCAACGGTGGCGTCGATCTCTCTGGACCAGACAAAGCATCACAGGCTTGACTGTTCGATGATGAACATCAAGGTAAATGGTCGTACTGTGTATTGTCTGTTTGACAGTGGGAGCACCGAGAGTTTTATTCACCCTGACACTGCAAAAAGGTGTGGACTCCGGGTTCTACCTGCCAAACAGACAATTTCTATGGCATCACGGTCCCGGTCTGTACCGATCCAAGGACGTTGTATGGTAACCCTAGAGGTGCAGGGCACAATTTACGAGCGATACAGGCTCCTTGTGTTGCCGCACCTTTGCGCGCCAATTCTCCTCGGACTAAACTTTATGGTCCACATGAAGAGTGTGATCCTACAGTACGGTGGGCCACTCCCTTCGCTGGCAGTAGGGAATCAGCCGCAGCCTCCAAATTGCCCAAAGCGCCCCGCATGCAATCTTTCCACACTAAAGATCACCACACCTTCTTTATTTAAGAATCTGGTACCATCGCTACTAAAAGTAGGCGTTACAGCGCTGAAGACCGGATCTTTATCAGATCTGAGGTTCAGCGGCTCCTCAAAGAAGGGATCATACAGCACAGTGCTAGTCAGTGGAGAGCGCAGGTCGTGGTGGTTAAAAGCGGGAACAAACCCCGGATGGTCATCGACTACAGTCAGACCATTAACCGTTATACGCAGCTGGATGCGTATCCTCTCCCGCGCATATCTGATATGGTCAATCAGATTGCGCAGTACCGGGTGTTCTCCACCATAGACCGAATGGTGGACCAGAACGTGTTGCGGGCTACCTTCCCGTACCTGGATAACGTCACCATCTGCGGCCATGACCAGCAGGACCATGACACGAATCTCCAAAACTTTCTGCGCACTGCATCTCGCCTGAATCTGACCTATAACAGGGAGAAGTGTGTATTCCGTACGCGCACGTTAGCTATCCTTGGATACGTGGTGGAAAACGGGGTCATCGGCCCTGATCCAGACCGTATGCGCCCCCTTACTGAACTTCCCTTGCCCGCTAGCGCAAAAGCACTGAGGAGATGCCTCGGCTTCTTTTCTTATTATGCGCAGTGGGTCCCCAACTACGCGGACAAAGCCCGTCCGCTCATCAAGTCCACGACCTTCCCACTCACGCCGGAGGCCCAATTGGCCTTCAAGGCTTTGAAAAGCGACGTTGCGAAAGCCACGATGCACGCGGTGGATGAATCCATCCCTTTTCAGGTGGAAAGTGATGCATCGGATTTCGCCCTGGCCGCCACACTAAACCAGGCAGGCAGGCCCGTCGCGTTCTTTTCCCGCACCCTTCAAGGTCCCGAAATTCGGCATTCAGCGGTGGAGAAGGAGGCTCAGGCCATTGTGGAGGCCATCAGACACTGGCGCCATTACCTGGCGGGGAAGCGGTTCACCCTGATCACGGATCAACGATCCGTGGCGTTTATGTTCAGTAATACGCAGAGGGGCAAGATCAAGAATGATAAGATCTTGCGGTGGAGAATTGAGCTCTCCACCTATAATTACGATATTATGTATCGTCCAGGGAAGCTCAATGAGCCCTCGGATGCCCTCTCGTGCGGAACATGCGCTATCATGCAGGAGGACCGCTTGAAGGCCCTCCACAATGACCTGTGCCATCCTGGAGTCACTCGACTCTACCACTTCATAAAAGCCCGCAACCTGCCCTACTCGGTGGAGGATGTCAGGTCAGTAACGAGAAGCTGTCGGATTTGCGCGGAATGCAAACCGCACTTTTATCGACCGGACCTGGGACTCGGAGATCGGCGCCACCACAGAAGGTACCAGGATCCCCTGCATCACCGCCTCACCAGGGTCAACCGGCCCGGGAGTCCTCGAGGGGACAGCCGGACGCTGTTTTGGAGAGAACGCCACCGCAAGCACCTGCTCCGGTGTCGCAACCGGTGTTGAGGAGATCACAGCGACGGTGCGGTCCTCCAGACCATCTGGACTTGTGAATTTTGTATATATGTGATCTGTTTTCGCACCCCGCCGGCCTTTGTTTTTAAAGGAGGGGTGAATGTGGTGAACCATCGTTGGTTACCACTGTGGGGTTATTCCAATGTTACTGTTGGGTTAGGGTGTTGCCACTGTTGGGGTTGTTATAATGTTGTTGTTGGGTTAGGGTGTTTACACTGTGGGATTAATATACCTGTGGTGGATGCTGTTATGGCACATCCCAGTCGGGCCCCGCCTCCTGGGGAGAGGTATAAGACCCTCTGCTCAGGCGGGACCCCTCCAGTCTGTATTGGTGTACTCGTGTTAGATAGTTCCATTGTTTGTCAATAAAAGCCTTCAATCGCTGAAGCCTTGTACCTCGTGCTTGATTGTCGCGCATCAGATGCATCTGATTTCGCCCTGGCCGCCACACTTAACCAGGCGGGCAGGCCCGTCACATTTTTTTCCCGCACCCTCCAAGGCCCCGAAATTCGGCATTCAGCGGTGGAAAAGGAGGCCTAGGCCATTGTGGAGGCCGTCAGGCACTGGCGCCATTACTTGGCGGGAAAACGGTTCACCCTGATCACAGACCAGCGGTCCGTGGCGTTCATGTTTAACAACACGCAGAGGGGCAAGATCAAGAATGACAAGATCTTGCGGTGGAGAATTGAACTCTCCACCTATAACTACGACATCATGTACTGTCCAGGGAAACTCAATGAGCCCTCGGATGCCCTCTCGCGTGGAACATGCGCTAGTATACAGGAGGACCGTTTGCAGGCCCTCCATAATGACCTATGCCATCCTGGGGTCACTCGGCTCTACCACTTTATAAAAGCCCGCAACCTGCCTTACTCGGTGGAGGACGTCAGGTCAGTAACAAGGAGCTGTCGGGTTTGCGCGGAATGCAAACCGCACTTTTACCGACCTGACCGGGCACATTTAGTCAAGGCCACTCGTCCCTTCGAGAGACTGAGTGTCGATTTTAAGGGACCCCTTCCCTCAACAGATCGGAATGTGTACTTCCTCAATATCATTGACGAGTACTCTCGGTTCCCTTTTGTTGTTCCCTGCTCTGATACATCCGCTGCCACGGTTATCAAGGCATTCCGTGATCTCTTTACCCTGTTCGGGTACCCCGGCTACATCCATAGCGACAGGGGCTCGTCGTTCATGAGCGATGACTTGAGGCAATGCCTGCTCTCATACGGGATTGCCTCTAGTAGGACCACGAGCTACAACCCTCGGGGTAACGGACAGGTGGAACGTGAGAATGCTATAGTCTGGAAGGCTGTCTTACTGGCGTTGAAGTCAAAAAGCCTTCCAGTCTCCTGTTGGCAAGAGGTGCTCCCTGATGCGCTCCATTCTATTCGATCCCTCCTGTGTACGGCAACCAATGCTACTCCCCACGAGAGGATGTTTTCATTCCCTCAGAAGTCTTCCTCGGGGACCTCATTACCGTCTTGGTTGACGGACTCAGGACCCGTCCTCCTGCGGCGACATGTAAGGGCCCGCAAGTCCGACCCATTGGTCGAACAGGTCCATCTCCTCCACGCCAACCCTCAGTATGCCTATGTGGCATACCCTGACGGGCGAGAGGATACGGTCTCGATCCGAGACCTGGCGCCAGCAGGGGACGTAGCAACCCCTGTCACTCCCATACCCCCTGTAACAAACCCTTTATCTCTTGTTTCTTCCCCGGACACGGCGCGGGCAGCATCGGGACCATTGCTTAACCATTTTACTCCCATTTACAGCTTGCCTGAGCCCAGAAGATGGTCGCCACTGCAGGGCGTGTCAGGATCCCATGGACTACCTTCACCTCAGGGTCAACCGGCCTGTGAGTCCGTGGAAGAACAGCTGGACGCCGCCTTGGGGAGAACGCCACCGCAAGTGCCTACAAGGTGCCACCGCCGGTATTGAGGAGGTCACAATGACGGTGCGGTCCCCCTGACCATCTGAACTTATAGACTACTGACACTTTATTCTGTTTTTGTACCCCGCCGGCCTTTGTTCTCAAAGGAGGGGTGAATGTGGTGAACCATCGTTGGTTCCCACTGGATAGTACTGAGCCAGGGTCTGGCCAGTACTACAAGGATGTACATATCTTACTGTTGGGTTGTGCTATTGTTGCTGTTGGGGTTAGGGTGGGGTTGTTACACCATTGTACTGTAGTGTTGTGGCACATCCCAGTCGGGCTCCGCCTCCTGGGAGAGGTATAAGAGTCCCCGCTCTGGCCGGGACCCCTTCAGTCTGGGATAGTGTATATAATTACTGGCTGCTTCATTACAGTAAATAAAAGCCTTTCATTTACCGAGCTTCGGGCCTCGTGTTTGAGTAGCGCATCACTTAGTTCGGCCGCACTTGGAATATAATGTTAAATTTTGGTTGCCACACTACTAGAAGGATGTGGAGGCTTTGGAGAGGGTACAGAAAAGATTTACCAGGATTCTGCCTGTTATGGAGGGCGTTAGCTATGAGGAGAAGTTGGAGAAACTTGGTTTGTTCTCACTGGAACGACAGAGGTTCAGGGGCGACCTGATAGAAGTCTACAAGATTGAGAAGCCTGGATAGTGTGGATAGTCAGAAGCTTTTTCCCAGGGTGGAAGAGTCAGTTATTCGGGGACACAGGTTTAAGGTGTGAGGGGCAAGGTTAAAGGACATGTATGAGGCAGATTTTTTACAGAGTAGTGAGGGCCTGGAACTCACTGCCGGGGGAAGTAGTGGAAGCGGATACGGGAGTGACTTCTAAGGGGGGTCTTGACAAATACATGACTAGGATGGGAATAAAGGGATATGGTCCCCGGAAGGGTAGGGGGTTTTAGTTCACTCGGGCAGCATAGTCGGTGCAGGCTTGGAGGGCCGAAGGGCCTGTTCCTGTGCTTTAATGTTCTTTGAATGGACTCCTTCTGCATTGTCGGAATTCTATACTCCTTATACCTACAGCTGTGACAAAATTTCTCTCTCCCACCCCCCAACTGACTCCATTTTGACATTTGCTAATGACGCTGCTGTAGGGGGTTAGAGCTCAAACCATGAGAGCGCAGGGAAGAGAATTGGTGACAGCAATCTCTCCATGTCAGTAAAACTGAGGAGAGAGTCATCGACTTCAGGAAGTGTAGTGGAGGACATGCCCCTGTCTACATCAACAGGAGTCAAGTGGGAATGCTTGAGAGCTTCAAGTTTCTAGGTGTTCAGATCCAGTCTCCTCCCCCCACTTTGGGGCAGAGAATTCCATTCTCTCAGAAGGAATTTCTACACTGTTTTAAATGGCCAGCCCTTTATCTTGGAGCTATGTCACCTTGCTCCAGATTCTCCTACGAGTGAAAACATCTCACTATCTCCCCTGTGAAGCCCCCTCAGCATCTTGTATATTTGAATAAGGGTCACCCTCACTCTTCCAAACTCCCAAGGAATAGAGGCCCAGAATACTTAATCTCGCTTGATAAGACAAACTTCTGATCCCAAGAATTTAGCCTGGTGAATCTCCTTTTGGACTGCCTTTTAAGGTTACTCTCTCTCCTTTTTTAGGAAAGGTGACCAGAATTGTATGCAGTATTCCAGGTGAGGCCTCCCCAACACCCTGTACAATTGTAACACATCCTCCCTATTTTTAAACTCCAACCCCTTTGCAATAATGGCCAAAATGCCATTTGCCTTAACTACGTGTTGAGCCTGCCTGCTAGCTTTTTGATTCATGCACTACAACACCCAGATCCCTCTGTACTTCTCTCGCCTGCAGTCTCTCTCCAATCTGCCTTTTCATTCCTCCTACTGAAGTGCATGACCTCACACTTCCCCACATGAAACGCCCTTTGCCCAGTCACCCAATCTATCTCTATCCTGCTGCAGAATCACCATCTCCTCATCACAACCTGCCCTTCCACCTATCTTATCAGCTAATTTAGACACCTCCCATTCTGTTCCTTCCTCCAGGTCATTAATGCAAATAGTGAACAATTGTGGGCCAAGAACTGATCCCTGTGGTACTCCACTGGTTATATCTTTCCTCTCTGACAAGGACCCATTTATTCCAACTCTGTTTTCTATGTGACAGCCAGTTTTCAACCCATGCGAACACACTCCCTTCAATTCCATGGGGTTTATAAATTCTGATGCCTGCTTTACCAGAACACAGCAAGCTTTGATAGTTTAACACATCGTTTGGACACAATGCCTGATGTAAAACTGCATGTTGCTATTCGCTCAGATATGTTTTCAAGACTTTTTTTTGCATTTCCAATTCTTTATTCTGCACACATTTTCAGATGTAGAGCAGCAATGTGACAGAATGGTGATAAATACGCAGACAAAGAGTTGAACATAGAATCCCGACAGTGCAGAAGGAGACCATCGAGTTTGCACCGACTCTCTGACAGAGCATCTTAGCCAGCCCCCTCCCTCTCCCCTTCACAACATTTAAGAAGCATTTAGAGGAACGCTGCAAACACCATTGCAAACAACACGATGCAGGAAGTGCTGGAAAATGGGTCTGGAATTGTGCATGCATCATCACACAGGGCACCGCATCGAGAAGTAGCTCATGTTTCACCTTACTGAGTTAGTGGAAAAGTGTAGCAAAATACTCTGTCATTTTTCACAGATCAATTGGATAAGTTGTCCACGGATGTTGCCTCATGTGGCACAGTTGGCAAGAATGCCGAGATTTCTATGTTCTTCTTCCAATAATGCCAACTTTAATCTCCCCCGAACAATCCGCCTCCGCAAAGCTGTTCCCTGGAAAAGCTCTGTCTCAATGGAGTGTGGGTAGGAGAGTTTGATGCCCCAGCGCTGAACTGGACTGTGAACCCGTATTGTTTCCACATTTGTGCACTTTCTTCCAACAATCGGTGAGCAGTGATCACAGGAATATCCACGCCCCATATCGCCCTCCCAGGCAACAGCAGCCTGATATCTATTACAGTTAAAGCCCAATTCTGCACAGCTTTCAGTTCTTTCCAAGTTTGGGTGATTGTTGCTTTCACAAACAATAGCTTGTTATTTTCTACAAGATGGAGCAGCAATCCTCCATCTCAGGAATCACATTTCTTAAGGTTTGCAGCAGATTCTGAAAGACACGCTGGTTAGGGTGCATTGGCCGTGCTAAATTCTCCCTCAGTGTACCCGAACAGGTGCCGAACTATGGCGACGACGGGATTTTTCACAGTAACTTCATTGCAGTGTTAATGTAAGCCTACTTGTGTCACTAATAAATACACTTTAACTTTAAAAACTTAGATTCTGTATCTATTAAAGATAGTTTGATCCTGTTCAGTTCTTTATTTCACAGTCCATTGCTGCTTTTGCAAAGCCTGTCTCCAACAGGAGAAACTCTCTCAAAGAAAACACTCTAAATATATGCAGTAATGAAAATTCTAATTTCAGACTGAACTCTCATTGAATACTGCTGCTTTTTCTTTTGCAAACTCCCTTACAGTGAACTTAGTGACGATTGTGATCCTATCTCAAGGACGATGTGGTCTCTCTAAATGTGTCGCTCGATACCTGGTGTCCATGGCAGCGGCAGATCTACTGGTTATTATAGTTGATGTGATACTCGGACAGATTCCCATTGCTTACGCCGCACACTTCCTTTTTGTACAGAACATTAAATTGTGTAATATACATGGCGTCCTGCTTTATGCAATAACTGACTGTTCAGTCTGGGACACAGTTGCTTTTACCTTTGATCGATTTGTGACAATCTGTTGCCAGAAGCTGAAAGTAAAATATTGCACAGAGAGAACGGCGACTACAGTTGTGGGAAGCGTGACGGTGCTGTTCTTATTGAAAAATACTTTCTGGTACTTTATTTTAACCAGTGAATATATGCTGTTTAACACGCCTTGGTTTTGTAACGTGTTAGACAGCTTTCTTCTTTCAAGGATATGGGGAGCAGTAGAAACAGTACATTATATTTTAACTCCATTTGTCCCTTTCTTGCTGATCCTGCTGCTCAATGCGCTGACTGTTAGACACATTCTGGTGTCGAGCGGGGCCCGGAGGAGACTCCGGCTCCACAGCAGTGGGAAGAATCCCAGTGATCCCGAAATCGAGAAGCGAAGAAAATCCATCATTTTACTCTTTGTCATCTCAGGAAATTTTATCTTGCTCTGGGTGATGTTTCTGGTGAATTCTATTTGCTTGCGAATGGCCATGATGCAAGATAATGCATCAATTAGCATTTCGGATGTCCTACAAGAAATCGGTTTCATGCTTCAGCTTTTGAGTTCTTGCACAAATACCTGCATTTATGCAGCAACTCAGAATAAATTCCGTAACGAATTGAAGTCTGTGCTGAAATATCCCATCACTCTCATCTTGAAATGTTGCTGGGGAAACAAATAGAAATTAAAACATGCCCAGAGCAAAACATCCCGCCACCGATTGCTGTTTCATTGTTAGCTTCAACAAATATGCAGCAATTTGACTTCATGCAAACAACTGGATAAATCATTCCAACCTTTAACATGTTAATAAAATAAGATAAACAAACAACTTTCCACCTGGATCAAATAATCTGCTTGTTCTTTCCATATTGTTATATTTTTATTCATTTATGGGATGTGGGAGTTGCCGGCTGGACCCAGCGTTTATTGTCCATCCCTCACTGCCCCCCATTTCAGAGGGCATTTGAGAGTCACCCACACACCTGTGGGTCTGGAGTCTCACGTAGGCCAGACCGGGTAAGGATGGCAGATTTCCTTCCCTAAAGGTCATTAGTGAACCAGATGGGTTTTTCCAACAATTGACAATCATTTCATGGTCATTGTTCGACGTTTAATTCCAGATTTTTATTGAATTCAAATTTCACCAGCGGCCGTGGTGGGATTTGAACCTGGGTCTCTGGATTACAAATCTAGTGACGATACCATTGTGCCACCGCCTTCCTCGGCATGTCCTTGTCGTAACGTGCAATGGATAAGACCCAGAGGTCTCAGCTAAAAACCATCCACGTGATAACTGAGCCACGATGAGGATTGGTGATTGTTGCATTGTGTCGATGCCATTTGTTCTCCAGATGGACAACTCCTCCAATGAATAGAGGGCAATCATTTATTTTTGAATCAAGATTGACTTCACGGTATTGGCGATTGAAAAGTAACTTTATAATTTCACGCACACCCTGGGTGGGATTCTCCCAAACAGATTCTAAGAGCTGAATTTGTGTAAAAAGTAGAGTAAATCCCGTTGCTTTTTTCAGCGGGAGTTTCAAAATGAATCTCCCACACTCTGTGCATCACCAAGAGCCGGAGCGTCAATCGTGCTGAAAATCAGTCGACGGGGCCCATTCCCGCTGGAGAGGCCGGCAGCGTAGCACTGAGCGGGACACTGTGCCTGCTCCCATCATTCAGCGCCGAGATTGGCACATGCACAATAGGCCCGCACCGCCGGCCTCCCGATCACTGGCCAGCACAGCAACACCGCCCGCAATTGCTGGCCATGTGACCCTCCCCTCCCCACCCCCCGATCGCTGGCCTTCCGGACCCAGCTCCACCACCCCCCTCCCCCCTCCCAACCCACCCAATCGCTGGCCTTCCGGATGTGTCTGGGCCAGCCATGACCTCGATCCCACCATCCTCTCCCACCCACCATCCTCTCCCGCCCACCTTGATACCTCGATCCCCCCAACCCCTGCAGTCTCGATCCTCCCACACTACTTGTTTCCACTCTCCCAGCCCGGTCTTCCGATCGCACCCCTCCCCCACAGCACCGAACCTCCCCAGCAGGACGACCCCTTCCCACGCTGATGGCCAGCCCCATTCAGCCCTTCTCTCCCTCTGCTCACGATCCCTATGCAGAGTGGCAGCAGAACCCCCCCACTGATCTGCCACCCCCTCATGTGCCCTCTCAGTAGGTGCCACCTCCCTCTGTCCCCATCCCCGTGGCACTGCTCAATGTCCGGTGGGTTATGCCAAGGTGCATCCTTGGCACATTGGGGGCGGTGTGTGGTGGATGGTGGGTGGGGGGGTCAGGGGATTGGGATGGGGGTGCGGATCATTGGATGGTGGCAGAGAGGGAGAAACGCTTTGTCCGATTATTCATCCCAGCTCCCCACCCCCTCCCAATAACCAGTGTCCCCATGAGTCTGGATGGTGGCAACCCAACACCATCCCCGGTGCCACGCATGTCACCTCAATGGGTTGCCTACTGTGGTGGACCTCAGTTGTGCCTTTGTCCTATATGGACCACCGTTGTGTGTGCTTGTCATACCTGGACACATCCCCTTCCAGTTTGGGTCCTCCCCTCAGCACCTAGTATAAAGGTGGCTGTCTCCTCCCCCTTGTTCAGTCCAGGTCGGTTATTTGTTGGGATCTGCTCCTGATTCTGTTGTGAATAAAAGCCTACACTTATATTGGCATATCGGTAGTCTTTCGCCTTATTGATAGCGCATCACCTACCGTTAACAAACTGGCCACGGCAGGCAGGGGGAGCATACGGGTGGGAGCGCGGGGGTGCCCATTGTGGACCCTTGAGGCATAGACGTCGATGCTCCTTCTGCACTGCCTTCCAGGTATGTGTTTGAGTTCAGCCGCATGGACAGGGGCAGCCTCCTGACTATCACCAGCTGGGTTCCACGAGGTGGTGACCTTCCTATAATGTGGCGACCGGAACTGCACACAGTATTCTAGCTGTGGCCTCACCAAATCAAGACTTCCCAGCTTTTGTAATCTATCCCTGGAATGATAAAGGCAAGTGTCCCATATGCCTTTTTCACCACCCTACTAACATGCCCTTCCGCTTTCAGAGATCATTCCGATGGACGGTGGCAACCCGACACCATCCTCGGTGCCAAGTGTCACTTCAATGGGTTGTCCATCAGTCAGAACATTGAATACAGGAGTTGGGACGTCTTATTGAAGTTGTACAAGACATTGGTAAGGCCATACTTGGAATACTGTGTGCAGTTCTGGTCACCCTATTATAGAAAGGATATTATTAAACTAGAAGGAGTGCAGAAAAGATTTACTAGGATGCTACCAGGACTTGATGGTTTGGGTTATAAGGAGAAGCTGGATAGACTGGGACATTTTTCTCTGGAGAGTAGGAGGCTGAGGGGGTGATCTTGTAGAGGTCTATAAAATAATGAGGGGCACAGATCAGCTCGATAGTCAATATATTTTCCCAAAGGTAGGGGAGTCTAAAACTAGAGGGCATAGGTTTAAGGTGAGAGAGGAGAGATACAAAAGTGTCCAGAGGGGCAATGGAGTGGTAACTAGGGGGCATAATTATAGGGTTCATGGTGGGAGATATAGGAAGGATGTCCGAGGTAGGTTTTTTACTCAGAGAGTGGTTGGGGTGTGGAATGGACTGCCTGCAGTGATAGTGGAGTCAGAAACTTCAGGAACATTTAAGAAGCTATTGGATAGGCACATAGAGTACTTCGGGATGATAGGGAGGAAATAGCTTGATCTGGGTTTCAGACAAAGCTCGGCACAACAACGTGGGCCGAAGGGCCTGTTCTGTGCTGTACTGTTCTATGTTCTATGTTCTAAACTCCATTTGCCATTTTTCAGCCCAGCTTTGCATCCTATCTATGTCTCTTTGCAGCCTACAACAGCCCTCCACCTCATCCACTACTCCACCAATTTGGTGTCATCAGCAAATTTACTGATCCACCCTTCAGCCCCCTCCTCTAAGTCATTAATAAAAATCACAAAGAGCAGAGGACCAAGCACTGATCCCTGTGGCACTCCGCTAGCAACCTGCCTCCAGTCCGAAAATTTCCCATCCACCACCACCCTCTGTCTTCGATCAGATAGCCAGTTACCTATCCAATCGGCCAACTTTCCCTTTATCCCACACCTCCTTACTTTCATCATAAGCCGACCATGGGGGACCTTATCAAACGCCTTACTAAAATCCATGTATATGACATCAACTGCCCTACCTTCATCAAATCACTTAGTTATCGCCTCAAAAAATTCAATCAAATTTGTGAGGCACGACTTGCCCTTCATGAATACGTGCTGACTATCCCGGATTAATCCGCATCTTTCTAAATGGTCGTAAATCCCATCCCTAAGGACCTTTTCCATCAATTTACCAACCACCGAAGTAAGACTAACCGGTCTATAATTAGCAGGGTCATTTCTATTCCCTTTCTTAAACAGAGGAACAACATTCGCCACTCTCTTTGTGTAACTAACGCAGTGAGTTACACAAAGTGCGACAAGTGTCAGGTGAAGGTCCAACACTGTGCTATTGAACACTTCAGGATATTGAATGTGATGATCAGCCATGATCAAAATGAATGGTGGAACAGCCTCAAGGGGCCGAATGGCCTACTCCTGCTTCCAGTTTCAATGTTTCCACATCAAGGATTTCATCAAAACAGAAAAACTCAGAAAAGATAAAGAATTGATATGAAATGGTGTTAAAGAGTGGAGGAGATAGGGATTGAGGATTGATCCAGTATCATAGAGAATGGGATTGGAAAGGTACAACAGGAGTAGATGGGATAACTAGAGATAAGGAAGGAATATGGACAAAGAGAGGAAAAGACTTTGGACACTGGCTTGAACTTTCTATTGAGTACACTGTATTCAATGCTCACAATGTGCTCTGCTCTACATTGGGGAGTTCAGATACAGACTGGGTTTCCGCTTTGAGGAACACATCCATTCCTTCCACAGACATGACCCTGAGCTTCCTGTGGTTTGTCATGTCAATCCTCCACCTTGCTGGCACTCTGACCTTTCTGTCCTTGTCCTGCGACAGGGTTGGAATGAAGCTCAACGCAAACTGGAGGAACAGCAGCTCCTCTTTCGAATGGACTCTCGGCAGCATTCTGGACTCAGCTCTGAGTTCAACAATTTCACATCAGACTCTCCACCTTCATTCCGGCTTTTCTGCTGCTTTCATTTGGTCTCATTTCTTTCTTTAGAACATAGAACATAGAACATAGAACATTACAGCGCAGAACAGGCCCTTCGGCCCACGATGTTGCACCGACCAGTTAAAAAAAAAAACTGTGACCCTCCAACCTAAACCAATTTCTTTTCGTCCATGAACCTATCTACGGATCTCTTAAACGCCCCCAAACTAGGCGCATTTACTACTGATGCTGGCAGGGCATTCCAATCCCTCACCACCCTCTGGGTAAAGAACCTACCCCTGACATCGGTTCTATAACTACCCCCCCTCAATTTAAAGCCATGCCCCCTCGTGCTGGATTTCTCCATCAGAGGAAAAAGGCTATCACTATCCACCCTATCTAAACCTCTAATCATCTTATATGTTTCAATAAGATCCCCTCTTAGCCGCCGCCTTTCCAGCGAAAACAATCCCAAATCCCTCAGCCTCTCCTCATAGGATCTCCCCTCCATACCAGGCAACATCCTGGTAAACCTCCTCTGCACCCTCTCCAAAGCCTCCACATCCTTCCTGTAATGTGGGGACCAGAACTGCACACAGTACTCCAAGTGCGGCCGCACCAGAGTTGTGTACAGTTGCAACATAACGCTACGACTCCTAAATTCAATCCCCCTACCAATAAACGCCAAGACACCATATGCCTTCTTAACAACCTTATCTACTTGATTCCCAACTTTCAGGGATCTATGCACACATACACCTAGATCCCTCTGCTCCTCCACACTATTCAAAGTCCTCCCGTTAGCCCTATACTCAACACATCTGTTATTCCTACCAAAGTGAATTACCTCACACTTCTCCGCATTAAACTCCATCCGCCACCTCTCGGCCCAACTTTGCAACCTGTCTAAGTCTTCCTGCAAACTACGACACCCTTCCTCACTGTCTACCACACCACCGACTTTGGTGTCATCAGCAAATTTGCTAATCCACCCAACTATACCCTCATCCAGATCATTAATAAATATTACAAACAGCAGTGGCCCCAAAACAGATCCCTGAGGTACACCACTTGTAACCGCACTCCATGATGAATATTTACTATCAACCACCACCCTCTGTTTCCTATCCGCTAGCCAATTCCTGATCCAATTTCCTAGATCACCCCCAATCCCATACATCTGCATTTTCTGCAGAAGCCTACCATGGTGAACCTTATCAAACGCCTTACTAAAATCCATATATACCACGTCCACTGCCTTGCCCCCATCCACCTCCTTGGTCACTTTCTCAAAAAACTCAATAAGGTTAGTAAGGCACGACCTACCTGCCACAAAACCATGCTGACTATCACCTATCAATTCATTACTCTCCAAATAACTATAAATCCTATCCCTTATAATTTTTTCCAACATCTTGCCGACAACAGAAGTGAGACTCACCGGTCTATAATTCCCGGGGAAGTCTCTGTTCCCCTTCTTAAACAATGGGACAACATTCGCTAACCTCCAATCTTCTGGTACTATACCAGAGGCCAACGACGACCTGAAGATCAGAGCCAGAGGCTCTGCAATCACTTCTCTTGCCTCCCAGAGAATCCTTGGATAAATCCCATCCGGACCAGGGGATTTATCTATTTTCAGACCCTCCAGAATATCCTGCACATCCTCCTTATCAACTGTAATACTGTCTATTCTACTCCCTTGCAACCCAGTGTCCTCCTCAGCTATATTCCTGTCCCCTTGCGTGAACACCGAAGAGAAATATTGGTTCAATGCTTCACCAATCTCCTCCGGTTCCACACATAACTTCCCTCTGCCATCTATAACTGGCCCTAAACTTGCCCTAACCAACCTTCTGTTCTTGACATACCTATAGAACGCCTTAGGATTCTCTTTAACCCTATCCGCCAAAGTCTTCTCATGTCCCCTTTTAGCCCTTCTAAGCTCGCTCTTCAACTCCCTCTTAGCCAATCTAAAGCTTTCTAGTGCACTACCCGAGTGCTCACGTCTCATCCGAACATAAGCCTCCTTTTTCTTTTTAACCAACAAAGAAACTTTTTTGGTGCACCACGGTTCCCTAGCCCTACCAATTCCTCCTTGCCTGACAGGGACATACCTATCACAGACTCGCAGTAGCTGCTCCTTGAAAAAACTCCACATGTCGGACGTTCCCAGTCCTTCCTGTTACATTCTGACAGTTACTAGGCAACCAGTCACACCTGGAGACATCTGGGGCACAATTGTCCCCCCAAAAAAGTTGAAGTTGATTTATTAGTGTCACAAGTAGGCTGACATTAACACTGCAATGAAGTTACTGTGAAAATCCGCTAGTTGCCACACTCTGGCGCCTGTTCGGGTACACTGAGGGAGAATTTAGCATGGCCAAAGCACCCTAACCAGCATGTCTTTCAGGCAGTGAGAGGAAACCTCAGCACCCGGAGGAAACCCACGCAGATACGGGGAGAACGTGCAGACTCTGCACAGACACTGACCCAAGCTGGAAATTGAACCTCGGCCCCTGGCACTGTGAGGTAGCAGTGCTAACGACTGTGCCAGCGTGCCAGTGCCCAATGGTCAGGAATATGGGCGGAATATATCCTCATGAACCTGCTCCTGGGCCTGGCGAGACGCGCCATCAATAGGTCCAGGCAGCGGGCGATCGACGGGGCCGTCCATCTCGACTGTCTGCCCCTCTACCGCGGCTACATTCGCGGCCAGGTGTCTCTGGAGAGGGAGCATGCGGTGTCCACGGGCGCGGTTGACGCCTTCCGCGACTGCTGGGCGCCGCAGGGGCTGGGGTGTATTATCGACCCCGATAATCACCTTTTGGTTTGACGTTTTAAGTTTTCTTTCGACTTTGTTTTTGGTTCGGGCTGTTCCCCCCTTCCTTTTGGGGAGCCGTCCCTTTTACTTTGTCCCTAAGTTAATTTGAGTTCGTTTACTTGATTGGTGTCGAAAGAAATGAGTAATTGGTTCAATTGTTGTTATTGATTCTGGAATAATTGCTGTCAGCTGAGTGTGGGCTGTGTGTATAAAAGGTGTCGCTTGGTGCCTGACGGGATGGTTCAGTTGTTTGGGATGATGGGGGATTTTGGAGTGAGGGGTTTCTTCCCAGTGCTGGTGTTAGTTGGAGCTGTTTGTTGCTCTGATACTTGGCAACAGTTTCCAGGCCACAGGTTTCCATGGATAATAGTCAAAGCCACCCCTCGGCCTCAGACATTCCCTCCTCCTGGGCCTCCCTTTGATTCCCATTTCCGTGTGTCTGAGGGTCAAGGTGTGTCTCCAGTGCAGAGTGTGAGGGTGCAGTGTGGAGAGGACAAGCTGCTGGTCAGGGTCCAGCTGGATTTATTTGGAACCAGGCACCTGGTTAAAGCTGCTGATCTGACCCTGGGGACAGCAGGTTGTCGGCCAACCAGGATCTACTCTCAGAATCACACCGTCCTCTTTGACTATGGACTCCATGAGTGTGGCAGCAGATTGCAGGTAATGTGAATCCTCAAACTTTGCCTCTGAGCTGGGGCTGTAGGTTGTTCCCCACTCTTCACTCCAGCACTTGGTGAGATGTCATTGATATTGAGGAGATAGCTGTCTCCTGCTTTATAAACCCCAAATTAGCTTTCTATTCAGGATTGTGCTTTACTTTCACTGGTCTGAGTCTCTCCAACCCCATTGTTCTGGAAGCATCTCTTTGCTTCCTCCAAGCTTTCCCTATTTTGAGAATTTTTCAGTTTGATTTCCCCTCATTCACATCAACTCAACTGAGGGTTGAGTTTCAGTCCACTTTTTAATCCAATTGGGTTAAATCTGAATGAAATAGGAATTGAGATCGATTGGACTAAAGAGGAACTCTACACTTCCCACTTTCCCAGTCATTGGAATAAATGGGGCTCTGATTACAAACTGTTCTATTGCCATGTTCCAAATTGCTGACAACTTGTGGCTCCTTTTCCTGTTAACTGAAGCTTTTATTGAATCACTTCCCTGTTAATTGATTCTGGTCTTGTGCTCATGATCTCTCCTTGCAGGAAGGGCTGAGGTTGCATAGCAACACTGCTAACCAGATGAGGCCCTTCAGCCTGTTCCCCAGTCATTATGATCAGGACTGAGCTTCCCACAGCCTCCATGTTCCTGTCCTCACAACATGATTCCCTCAATGGCCAAAAATAAATGCCTCTGTCCTGAATATCCTCAGTGAGTGGCCATTCCCAGCTCTCTGGGGCTGGAGAGAATTCCAAAGATTCATCAGCTGCTGAATGAAGAAATTCCTCATCACATTAAATCCTAAATGACTGACCCCTGACTTGAGAAGACTCCCTGCTAACAGAATCTCCAGCTTGGGGGAAGCAGCCTCTTCACACTGACCCTGTCAATCCTCCTGAAGAATTGTTTTAATGGGATGAGTTCATTGTTAACCCCAGTGTAGAACATTCTCATTTCAGATCAGTTCTTCATTCCTTAAGCTGCTGTCTTTCAGATGACTGGAGATTTCCTGATCTACAGCACCCACCTGAGCCACAGCCCAGAGTATCATGGATCTGTTATTGTGAGAACCAATGGAGCGGTCGTTCCCATTGAGTGTCGTTATTTTAGGTGAGAATCTTTACTCGATTGTCAATAAGATCTCCAGCTGCTAGTGACCTCTGACCTTGTCCTAAAATGCCTGCATTGTCTTTCCAGGAAGGGCAATGTGAGCAGTAACCCCATCAAGCCCACCTGGATCCCATTCAGCTCCACCAGGTCTGGAGAAGGGCATCTGTCATTCTCACTGCGCCTAATGAATGGTATGTGATGGGTGGATGGGGAGTGATTTCCTGTCCTCATTCACTGGGAGTTACACCCACTGTCTCCAACCCTTGTCCTCTTGTCCTTCAGGTGACTGGCTTACAGAGCGCACTTCGACTGTCTACTACCTGGGTGAGCTCATTCACATTGAGGCCTCTGTTTCAATGAGCAACCACATGGTCCTGAAGCTCTACATTGACCGCTGTGTAGCTACATTGAGGCCAGACAAGGACTCCAGCCCGAGATACAGCATCATTGACTACAATGGGTAAGGAGCTCTCTGCTTTCTCCAGCTGCTCCCATCTCAATGGCTTCTCTGGATTCACTTCTTGTCCCTTTTTCCATCTTTCTTCAGCTGCCTCCTGGACAGCAAAGCTGAGGACTCCTTTTCAACCTTTGTGTTGCCAGGAGACGAGCGGGAGTCGGACAAACTCCGCTTTGACCTGGATGCCTTCCGTTTCTTTGGAGATGAGCGTTCCTTGGTAAGGGGAAGCTGATCATTGGGGTCTCCATGTTGGGAGGGAGTCACTAAATAACCACTTGTGTTGAATGTGTCCCTCAGATTTTCATCACCTGTCACCTGAAAGTTGTTCCAGTGGATCGGAGAGATTCCAGGAACAAAGCTTGTACTTTGCAGAAGATGCAGAATGTGTAAGTTCCCCCTCTCTCCCTCAGGGATGTGTTTGTGTGGAGAAGTGATGCACAACCTGGTTGACTGTTTTCTCTTGTTTAGCTGGACCCCATTGGAGGAATCGAGCTTTGACATTTGTGCCTGTTGCCATGTGGGGAACTGTGGGGCCACAAGGGATTTGGGATTTGGATCCAGAGGAAGGAGAGATCTTGCAGCTGAAGCTGGTAGGACATTGATCCTCTAGATGTGGGAGCTTCCCCCTTTCCCCTCTCTAACTGGAATGGTTGATATTGCAGAGAGTGAAGCTGGATTGAAGTGGGAGGCTGAGGCCTCACTTGGACCCCTGCTCATTCTGGATACTGATGGAACCAACCTGGCAACAGCCTCCCTGAATGAGGCTGAGGGAAGGATACAGGAGAGGTCTCCAGGGGGTGAGTTGGCTGACTGCTGGTTTCCATTTCCCCCTCAGTGGTAGCTTCAGTAACCATTGGTTTCTCATTGCTTTGTAGGTGTGGAGTCTGAGGTGGTCCTGATTGTGACCCTGACTGTGACAGCTGTCTCTCTGATCTTTGCTTCATTGATCACCTTGTTCCTGTACAGGAAACACAAACAAACTCTGTTCAACCAGTCATCAAATGATCAATAAAGCACTCAGTCCTTGTTTCTAGTGTCTGGGAGCTGATTGGTCAATGCATCCTCCACATGTTAGCCAATAGCTCCATGAGACTGGTGGCTGGGGTGAGCCAATCCCAGCAGAACTGGGCCTGCTGAATGATTGGTTTACTGAGGGTTGAGAGAGAAACACTAACTCTGGATTTGATGGGGCTGCTGCTGGTTTTCTGTCTGTTTCGGAGCCCAGAGTGGGGGAGGCGGTGTGATCAGGTCTGGGGATGTCCTTGTGGAGCTGAGCCTGGCTGTGGCTGCCTCCTTCTCTCCCATGGTGATGCTCACCCCCGGGAGAGGGACAGACTGTATTTTGGAATGTTTGGGCTTTGCTGGACCCAGTGGGTGTTGCTCACACTGCAAACAGAATGTGAATTTGATCAAAATCATTCTGCATTTGTTCAAGTTCTGATTTGGTGATTGCCTCTCTCTGATCAGCCAGTTAACTAAGGCCCGTCTATTGTGGGGAATAGTGTGTATGCAACTCAAACAGAAGGTGATCACGTGAGCTAGTGTGGCTTTCAGTGGATGGGACTGAACTGTCCTTCATTGGAGTTCACTGAGTGGATATGGACTTTCAGAATCTCAACCCTGTTCAGGACAGAGCAGCTCATTGATTGACATCCCTGCCACACTCTCCCTGCACCGCTGACAGTGGCAGCAGTTTGTACCATCGACAAGATGTGCTGCTATTCACCAAGCTTCCTTAGACAGCACCTTCCAGACCCACAATCCGTACTTAATGGACAAAGACAGCATTCGCATTCCCACCCTCCCCCTCCTCTAACCTAAAAATAAAGACTCGGTGTGAGAGCAGGTGAGTTTTTTTTTTCTTCTTTTTCTCTTTTGTTTCTTAGTAAGGGAAGTTAGCAGGGATGTCAGTGCAATGTTCCTCCTGTGGGATGTTTGAGGTGAGGGACACCATTAGTGTCCCAGCTGAGTACCCCTGTAGGAAGTGCACCCAATTCCAGCTCCTTGAAGACCGTGTTAGGGATCTGGAGCTGGAACTGGATGAACTCAGGATCATTCGGGAGGCAGAGACAGTTATAGATATGCGGCATGGTAGCACAGCGGTTAGCACTGCTGCTTCACAGCTCCAGGGTCCCGGGTTCAATTCCTGGCTCGGGTCACTGTCTGTGTGGAGTTTGCATGTTCTCCTTGTGTCTGCATGGGTTTCCTCCGGGTGCTCCGGTTTCCTCCCACAGTTCAAAGATGTGCGGGTTAGGTTGATTGGCCAGGTTAAAAAAAAAATTGCCCCTTAGAATCCTAAAATGCGTAGGTTAGAGGGATTAGTAGGTAAATATGTGGGGGTAGGGCCTGGGTGGGATTGTGGTCGGTGCAGACTCGATGGGCCGAATGGCCTCCTTCTGCACTGTAAGGTTTCTTCTTCTTCTATGATAAAAGCTACAGGGAGGTTCATACTCCTAGGAATAAGGATACTTGGGTGACTGTTAGAAGGGGTAAGAAGCAGTCAGTGCAGTGATCCCCTGTGGCCGTTCCTCTGTATAACAAGTGTACCATTTTGGATACTGTTGTGGAGGACAACTTACCAGGGGTAAGCCATGGGGTACAGATCTCTGGCACAGAGGCTGTCCCTGTTGCTCAGAAGGGAAAGGGGGGGAGGAGTAGAGCATTAGTCATTGGGGACTCCATAGTTAGGGGGACCGATAGGAGATTCTGTGGGAGCGAGAGACTCGCGGTTGGTGTGGTGCCTCCCAGGTGCCAGAGTCCGTGATGTCTCGGATCGTGATTTCGGGATCCTTAAGGGAGAGGGGGACCAACCCCAAGTTGTGGTTCACATAGGCACCCAAGACATAGGTAGGAAAAGAGACGGGGATGTAAGGCAGAAATTCAGGGAGTTAGGGTGGAAGCTTAGAGCGAGAACAAACAGAGTTGTTATCTCTGGTTTGTTACCCGTGCCACGTGCTAGCGAGGAGGGGAATAGGGAGAGAGAGCAGCTGAACACGTGGCTACAGGAATGGTGCAGGAGGGAAGGATTCAGATTCCTGGACAATCGGGGCTCATTCTGGGGTAGGTGGGACCTCTACAAACAGGATGGTCTTCACCTGGACCAGAGGGGTACCAATGTCCTGGGGGGGAAATTTGCTAATGCTCTTCGGGAGGGTTTAAACTAATTCGGCAGGGGGATGGGAACCTGGATTGTTGCTCCAGGAGGATGTGAGTGGTGAGGTCATGAATCGGGTTTCAAGGTCGCAGGAGTGTACCGGCAGGCAGGAAGGTGGTTTGAAGTGTGTCTACTTCAACGCCAGGAGCATCCGGAATAAGGTGGGTGAACTTGCAGCATGGGTTGGTGCCTGGGACTTCAATGTTGTGGCCATTTCGGAGACATGGATAGAGCAGGGACAGGAATGGTTGCTGCAGGTTCCGGGGTTTAGATATTTCAGTGAGATCGGGGAAGGTGGTAAGAGGGGGAAGTGTGGCATTGCTAGTCAAGGACAGTATTACGGTGGCAGAAAGAATGTTTGATGAGGACTCGTCTACTGAGGTAGTATGGGCTGAGGTTAGAAACCGAAAAGGAGGTCACCCTGTTGGGAGTTTTCTATAGGTCTCCAAAAAGTTCCAGAGATGTCGAGGAAAGGATTGCAAAGATGATTCTGGATAGGAGTGAAAATAACAGGGTGTTTGTTATGGGGGACTTTAACTTTACAAATATTGACTGGAAACGCTATAGTTCGAGTACTCTAGATGGGTCAGTTTTTGTCCAATGTTTGCAGGCGGGTTTCCTGACACAGTATGTAGATAGACCAACAAGAGGCGAGGCCACATTGGATTTGGTACTGGGTAATGAACCAGGCCAGGTGTTAGATTTGGAGGTAGGTGAGCACTTTGGCGATAGTGACCACAATTCGGTTACGTTTACTTTAGTGATGGAAAGGGATAGGTATATACCACAGGGCAAGTGTTATAGCTGGAGGAAAGGAAATTATGATGCGATTAGGTGAGATTTAGGATGCAAAGGATGGGGGAGAAATCTGCAGGGGATGGGCACAATTGAAATGTGGAGCTTGCTCAAGGAACAGCGACTGCATGTCCTTGATAAGTATGTACCTGTCAGGCAGGGAGGAAGTGGTCGAGTGAGGGAACCGTGGTTTACTAAAGAAGTTGAATCTCTTGTGAAGAGGAAGAAGGAGACTTGGTAAAGATGAGACGTGAAGGCTCAGTTAGGGCACCTGAGTTACAAGTTAGCCAGGAAGGACCTGAAGAGAGCTAAGAAGTGCCAGGAGGGGACATGATAAGTCTTTGGCAGGTAGGATCAAGGAAAACCCTAAAGCTTTTTATAGGTATGTCAGGAATAAAAGAATGACTAGGGTAAGATGAGGGCCAGTCAAGGACAGTAGTGGGAAGTTGTGCGTGGAGTCTGAAGAGATAGGAGAGGTGCTAAATGAATATTTTTCGTCAGTATTCACACAGGAAAAAGACAATGTTGTCGAAGAGAATACTGAGATACAGACTATTGGACTAGATGGGATTGACGTTGTAGTAGGTAAAAAATACCTGAGGCTGGTATGTGTCAAAATAGAGTAGGCTTTATTCTCACAAGCTTGTGGGAGAACCTGAGCCCTTGAAAGCAGAAGCCAAAATTCTCTCTGAACATGGAAAAGTGGGGATATATATACATTATGGCTCCCAGCACCAGTCACAACACAAACACTGGTCTGGTCATGAATCAAAGTCCATACAACTGTCCTTGATCATGAAGCACGATGCATCTGACCATAAATCAGAGTGTATCTGATTCTCAGGTCACGAAGCACCAGTCTCTGGCAGCTGTAGTCACGATGTAGTCTCTGGTTTCCTGCTCCTCCGTGGCTTCCCTTTGAAGTGACTGTGTGCGGTCAGCGGCCCCAGCGGGAGTCCTTCTGTCAAACATCATGGAATTGCTTTCCTTCCGCAAACCACACACAAGCTGGTAGAAAAGGTATTCTCTCAAACACACTCACATTTACATTTGACTATCTATTGTTATAAGAATAAAAGTTAACTTGTATTCATGTCAGAAGCAGTATAAACAAGGGGATCAGCCCTTCTAAGATGCATTCTAAGTACAAAGTTCAACCCTTTAGGTACAAAATACATTGAGTACAAAAAACATTAACCCTTTCCCTTCTTCAAGGTTCATAAGGAGGAGGTGTTAGCAATTCTGGAAAGTGTGAAAATAGATAAGTCTCCTGGACCAGATGGGATTTATCCTAGGATTCTCTGGGAAGCTAGGGAGGAGGTTGCAGAGGCTTTGGCTTTGATCTTTGTCATCATTGTCTACAGGAATAATGCCAGAAGACTGGAGGATAGCAAATGTTGTCCCCTTGTTCAAGAAGGGGAGTAGAGACAACCCTGGTAATTATAGACCAGTGAGCCTTATTTCTGTTGTGGGCAAAGTTTTGGAAAGGATTATAAGAGATAGGATTTATAATCATCTAGAAAGGAACAATTTGATTAGGGATAGTCAATACGGTTTTGTGAAAGGTAGGTCGTGCCTCACAAACCTTATTGAGTTCTTTGAGAAGGTGACCAAAGAGGTGGATGAGGGTAAAGCGGTTGATGTGGTGTATATGGATTTCAGTAAAGCTTTTGATAAGGTTCCCCACAGTAGGCTATTGCAGAAAATACAGAGGCATGGGATTGAGGGTGATTTGGTGGTTTGGATCAGAAATTGGCTAGCTGTAAGAAGACAGACAGCGGTGGTTGATGGGAAATATTCATCCTGGAGTTCAGTTACTAGTGGTGTACCGCAAGGATCTGTTTTGGGGCCACTGCTGTTGTCATTTTTATTAATGACCTGGATGAGGGCGTAGAAGGATGGGTTAGTAAATTTACAGATGACACTAAAGTCGGTGGAGTTGTGGACAGTGCGGAAGGATGCTGCAGGTTACAGAGGGACATAGATAAGCTGCAGAGCTGGGCTGAGAGGTGGCAAATGGAGTTTAATGTGGAAAAGTGTGAGGTGATTCACTTTGGAAGGAGTAACAAGAATATAGAGTACTGGGTTAATGGTAAGATACTTGGTAGTGTGGATGAGCAGATAGATCTGGGTGTCCATGTGCATAGATCCCTGAAAGTTGGCACCCAGGTTGATGGGGTTGTTAAGAAGGTGTACAATGTATTAGCTTTTATTGGTAGAGGGATTGAGTTTCAGAGCCATGATGTCATGTTGCAGCTGTACAAAACTCTGGTTCGGCTGCACTTGGAGTATTGCGTACAGTTCTGGTCGCCGCATTATAGGAAAGATGTGGAAGCATTGGAAAGGGTGCAGAGGAGATTTACCAGGAGGTTGCCTGGTATGGTGGGAAGGTCTTATGAGGAAAGGCTCAGTGACTTGAGGCTGTTTTCGTTAGAGAGAAGTAGGTTAAGAGGTGACTTAATAAAGGCATACAAGATCATAGAAATCATAGAAACCCTACAGTACAGAAAAAGGCCATTCGGCCCATCAAGTCTGCACCGACCACAATCCCACCCAGGCCTTGACCAGACAACAAAGAACAATAAAGCACAGGAACAGGCCCTTCGGCCCTCCAAGCCTGTGCCGCTCCCTGCTCCAAACTAGACCATTCTTTTGTATCCCTCCATTCCCACTCCGTTCATGTGGCTATCTAGATAAGTCTTAAACATTCCCAGTGTGCCCACCTCCAGCACCTTGCCTGGCAGCGCATTCCAGGCCCCCACCACCCTCTGTGTAAAATATGTCCTTCTGATATACGTGTTAAACCTCCCCCCCCCCCCCCCCCCCCTCTCCCTCACCTTGAATCTATGATCCCTCGTGAACGTCACCACCGACCTGGGGAAAAGCTTCCCACCGTTCACCCTATCTATGCCTTTCATAATTTTATACACTTCTATTAGGTCTCCCCTCATCCTCTGTCTTTCCAGTGAGAACAACCCCAGTTTACCCAATCTCTCCTCATAACTAAGCCCCTCCATACCAGGCAACATCCTGGTAAATAATCTCTGCACTCTCTCTAAAGCCTCCACGTCCTTCTGGTATTATGGCGACGAGAACTGGACGCAGTATTTCAAATGCGGCTGAACCAACGTTCTATACATCTGCAACATCAGACCCCAACTTTTGTACTCTATGCCCTGTCCTATAAAGGCAAGCATGCCATATGCCTTCTTCACCACCTTCTCCACCTGTGACGTCACCTTCAAGGATCTGTGGACTTGCACACCCAGGTCCCTCTGCGTATCTACACCCTTTATGGTTCTGCCATTTATCGTATAGCTCCCCCCTACATTAGCTCTACCAAAATGCATCACTTCGCATTTATCTGGATTGAACTCCATCTGCCATTTCTTTGCCCAAATTTCCAGCCGATCTATATCCTTATGTAGCCTCCAACAATGCTCCTCACTATCTGCAAGTCCTGCCAATTTCATGTCGTCTGCAAACTTACTGATCACCCCAGTTACACTTTCTTCCAGATCGTTTATATAAATCACAAACAGCAGAGGTCCCAATACAGAGCCCTGCGGAACACCACTAGTCACAGGCCTCCAGCCGGAAAAAGACCCTTCCACTACCACCCTCTGTCTTCTGTGACCAAAATGTGGAGATGCTGGCGTTGGACTGGGGTAAACACAGTCAGAGTTTTAACAACAGGTTAAAGTCAACAGGTTTATTTGGTAGCGTATACCATTAGCTTTCGGAGCGCTGCTCCTTTGTCAGATGGAGTGGAAATCTGCTCTCAAACAGGGCACAGAGACACAAAATCAAGTTACAGAATACTGATTAGAATGCGAGTCTCTACAGCCAACCAGGTCTTAAAGATACAGACAATGTGAGTGGAGGGAGCATTAAGCACAGGTTAAAGAGATGTGTATTGTCTCCAGACAGGACAGCCAGTGAGATTCTGCAAGTCCTTGCAGAGTTCTTGCAGAATCTCACTGGCTGTCCTGTCTGGAGACAATACACCTCTTTAACCTGTGCTTAATGCTCCCTCCACTCACATTGTCTGTATCTTTAAGACCTGGTTGGCTGTAGAGACTCGCATTCTAATCAGTATTCTGTAACTTGATTTTGTGTCTCTGTGCCCTGTTTGAGAGCAGATTTCCACTCCATCTGACAAAGGAGCAGCGCTCCGAAAGCTAATGGTATACGCTACCAAATAAACCTGTTGGACTTTAACCTGGTGTTGTTAAAACTCTTATTCTGTGACCAAGCCAGTTCTCCACCCATCTAGCCACCTCCCCTTTATCCCATGAAATCCAACCTTTTGCACCAACCTACCATGAGGTACTTTGTCAAACGCTTTCCTAAAGTCTATATAGATGACATCCACGGCCCTTCCCTCGTCAACCATTCTAGTCACTTCTTCAACAAACTCCACCAGGTTAGTGAGGGATGACCTCCCTCTCTCAAAACCATGCTGACTATCGTTAATGAGTTTATTCCTTTCTAAATGCACATACATCCTATCTCTAAGAATCCTCTCCAACAACTTCCCGACCACGGACGTCAAGCTCACCGGCCTATAATTTCCCGGGTTATCCTTACTACCCTTAAATAACGGGACCACATTAGCAATCTTCCAATCCTCTGGGACCTCACCTGTGTCCAGTGACAAGACAAAGATTTGCGGATTAGATAGGGTGGACAGTGTAAGCCTTTTTCCTCGGATGGTGATGGCTAGTACGAGGGGACATAGCTTTAAATTGAGGGGTGATAGATATAGGACAAATGTCAGAGGTAGGTTCTTTACTCAGAGAGTAGTAAGGGCATGGAATGCCCTGCCTGCAACAGTAGTGGACTCGTCAACATTAAGGGCATTTAAAGGGTTATTGGATAAACATATGGATGATATTGCAATAGTGTAGTTAGATGAGCTTTAGATTTGTTTCACAAATCGGCGCCACATCGAGGGCCGAAGGGCCTGTACTGCCTTGTAATGTTCTATGCCTGCACCAACAACAACCCCACCCTGGTCCTAACCCCATAATCCCACACATTTACCCTGCTAATCCCTCTAATCTATGCATCCCGGGACACAGGGGCAATTTACCATGGCCAATTGACCTAACCCGCACATCTTTGAACACTGAGGGACAATTTAGCATAGCCAATCCACCTAATCCGCATGTCTTTGGACATCATGGGGCAATTTCGCATGGACAATCCACTTAACCTGCACATCTTTGGACAATGAGAGGCAATTTAGCATAGCCAATCAACCTAACCCGCACGTCTTTCGGACTATGGGAGGAAACCAGAGAGCCCGGAGGAAATCCATGCAGACACGGGGGAGAACGTGCAGACTCCGCACAGACGGTGACCCAAGCCAGGAATCGAACCTGGGTCCCTGGTGCTGTGAGGCAGCAGTGCTAACCACCGTGCCACTACTATTCCTTATTCATATGTTCATATAACCCTTCATGAAAATTTTTATCTTGCCTCAAAGTGTTCACCCTCAGCTCCTCAATTTCTTCAGTTACACGATCCTCCCTCCTGGGGTCTTTCAATAATAAATCCACTAACATACTGCCACATGATTTCACTTGATTCTTGATTTGTTTTTTCTCTTTGCCTCTTGCTGACTTCCTACTTTCATCTATTAGTCTTCAGCGGTGTTTCCTATCAGGCTCTCCCTTCCTCTGCCTTGAACCTTCACCAGATTTTCCAAACTTCCAAATGTTTGGGGGCGACTCTCCCAAAAAACTTTGAAGTGTCGAATTCATGTGGAAGCTGGAGTAAATCACACTTTTTTAACAGCAGGGTTTTCAAAACGAATCTCCCACATCCTGTGCACTGCAGAGGACATTAGTGTGAACCACGTGAAAAATCCATGGTGGGGCCTACTCCCGCTGAAGAGGCTGAAATCAGTGCATTGAGTGGGCCACCGCGCATGCACTGATCTCTGGGAGATCACTAAACAAGTCCTCCCAGCATGGAGATCGCCGGCCTCAACCCCCCAACAGACATTGTTGGCCTCATCGCTGGCCTATCACTCCCCACACAGACATTGTTGGCCTTGTTGCTGGCCTATCACTCCCCACACAGACATTGTTGGCCTTGTTGCTGGCCTATCACTCCCCACACACACATTAATGGCCTCTCACCAACGCGCCCCCCCCCCCCCCCAAACAAGATAATCGCTGGCTTCCCCATCCCCCACTGACCCAGACATCGCTGCCCCCCGCACCCCCCCCCCATCCCCCAATGACCCCAACATCACTGGCCTCTTGGCCTCCCCACCCGCCACTGATCCAGACTTCGCTGGCCTCTTGGCCTCCACCCCCCTCCCCACCCAAACCCCCTTCACACACAGATGGTTGCCATGCACACACCCTCCCAGCGAGCATTCCCCCTCATTGAATGAAAGCCTTGAGTGTTGCACCCCCTGGACACTGCGGGGTGGCGTCCGCAGTGGAAAGTCTGGCACAGGGATTTGGCCTCATGGGTGGCAGGGTCCAGGCCATCCTGGAGACACAGCGGGTCATGGCAGAGACACGGCGAGCCACGGCTGAGGGTGTCACAGGCATCCAGGAGGCACATCAGTCCATAGCCATGGGTGTCGGGGGCACGTTGGAGACACTGCTGGCCATGTCTGGGACTCTCGCTGGTATTCTGGAGACATAGCAGGCCGTGGCTGTGAGCCTCGACAACTTAGCCCAGTCCCAGAGAGCTAATGCTGAGGGGCTCCAGAGGTTGGCCCACTCTAAGAGGGCCAACGCTAAGGGTTCACAGACCATGGAGCAGATGCATCTGGGCCTCCAGGACTGGCAGAGCAAGGTGACGCTGGAGATTCTGGAGCTCAGTCCAGCTACCCTGGCATCCCATGGAGTGTCCCCGGGGCCTCTGTGCATCATGAGGGAGGAGGAAGGGCTGGAGCCCATGCCAGGGCCTTTCACATGGGAGACCTCCTGATTCCCTCTTTCTCACACCGGGGCATCTCAGAGCCAACTGAATGAACAGAAACATCAGTGTCACCCACAAGCTGGCCGGGGCCCTCCAGGTCTCAGTCCCCCAGGAGACGGCCGCCAAGGGCATCACAGGCAATGGGGCCCCAATCACAGCTGGACACCTCCACCTCCAATGTGCATCCTGGGCTAGCAGCAAGATGAAGCAGTAGCCCGCACAAAGTAAGAAAGTTGTAGGCTCACTAAGAGGGCATAGGTGACAGTCACCAGTAGTTAGGGTTAGGTTTTAGTTATGGTTAATGTTAACAGCACAACTAAATGCTTTTTACCTCACAGCTGTGTGTAATCTGTCTCTGATTCTTCCCCCACAGAGCTGAGTGTACCCCAATCCCACGCATCGAGGCGCAGACTGCTGTGCGATACCAGTGCCTTGGCCAAACGTTATAGACCGCCTGCCCTACTTTCCCCAGCATCCCCTGGACCCTTAGTCAAACATCACCCCTTAGTATGCCCCCCCCAACACCCGCCCCCAACCGTCAAACCTCTCCCCCGACTCACACGCTTGTGTTCCCAATCCTTACTGCTACGTGGGCCCAGGTGCCAGTGTGCACTCAGAGAACAGGCAGGAGTCAGACTTGAGTGGCACCATGTGCAAGATCCCAGTGTGCACAACAGCGAGTCGTCATCATCCTCCTGCTTTCATCAAAGACTTGCTGCCAGTGCCAGCACAGGCACATTAACCTGTCGTGATGTTTCTCGAAGTCAGGGCGGGGTGGACTGAGAGAAGGTGGGGGAAGGCGAGGGGTGAGCTGAGAGAGGGTGGGGGATGAGAAGGGCCATGTGGAGTGAGGGTCCAGCTTTGGGTTGTGGGGGTGATGGCAGCTGCAGTGGCTCCTGGGATGTGGTGGAAGTGTGTTCAGAGCTGCCCCCACATTGCATGGCACCAACGATGTGAAGCGGGCTGCTATTAGGGTCTCCATTGCAGCCCTGCCCTGCCAGATCCTGCCATCGCCGCCTGTCCTCCATCCTCCGGCTCCTCATATGGCAAGTCACTCACTTCTGCCTGGTATCGATCCTCCTCCCCCACCAGCTGGTCTTCCTGCTGCTGTGCTATGTTGTGCAGGATGCAGCACACAATTATAATGCGTGAGGCACACACAGGGTCATACTGCAGGGCACCTCCAGAGCAGTCCAGGCAGTGGAACTGCATCTTCAGCAGCCTATGTAACGCTCGGCGTCGGGCCGGGTGGCAGTGTGGGTCTCATTGTAGCGGGCCTCTGCCTCGGTGTCGGACCTCCGCACTGGCGTCATCAGCCATGACCTCACCGGGTAGCTCTTGTCTCCCACGAGCCATCCCGGCAGCCTGGGTTGGTCTTCAAATAACCCAGGGATGTCTTATCGCCTCAGCACATAGCGGTTATGGACACTCCCTGGGTGGGGTGCACAGACCTACAAGATGTTCATCCGATGGGCACATACAATTTGAACATCCAGTGAGTGGAACCACTTCCTGTTAATGAATGGTTGCCCCTCACCTCGTGGGGACCGCAGGGCGATGTATGTCCCATCCACTGTCTCCTGAACATGGAGCATCCTGGCAATGGCGGCGAAGCCTGGAGCACAGCCTCCTGCTGAACATCAAAACCGATGTAATGGCCTAACCTGGCACACAAGACATCTGTAACCTGGAAAACATATCTGTGGACTGAGGCCTGAGAGATTCCACTAATGTCCCCACTAGGTGTCTGAAACGACCCTGTTGCATTGAAGCTACATGCTGCCTTCACCTTTACATCTACTGGGAGCGGGTGACCTCCCCTCCTCTGAGGTGCCGGGTGTGCAAGCACCTCACACAAGTGCCGGACTGTTTCCTTAGATACGCGGAGGCGATGACGGCACATGGCCTCCGATAGGCCCTCAAACGATATCCTGGTCTGGTATTGCTTTGGCCTCTGCATCCTCCTTCTCCTGGGTCACCCTTTCTTGAAGACTGCTCTCCCACCTCATGGGCTTCACCAGCAGCCCACTGCCCTCCTTCCACTCGCTGCTCCTGGAGTGGCCGACCTATTTCCTCCACCTCCTAAGCCGCCTCCTCTTTCTCAGCCGCCACCATAAGACCATAAGACATAGGAGCGGAAGTAAGGCCATTCGGCCCATCGAGTCCACTCCACCATTCAATCATGGTTGATTTCAACTCCATTTACCCGCTCTCTCCCCATAGCCCTTAATTCCTCGAGAAATCAAGAATTTATCAATTTCTGTCTTGAAGACGCTCAACGTCTCGGCCTCCACAGCCCTCTGTGGCAATGAATTCCACAGACCTACCACTCTCTGGCTGAAGAAATTTCTCCTCATCTCTGTTCTAAAGTGACTCCCTTTTATTCTAAGGCTGTGCCCCCGCGTCCTAGTCTCCCTTGCTAATGGAAACAACTTCCCTACGTCCATCCTATCTAAGCCGTTCATTATCTTGTAAGTTTCTATTAGATCTCCCCTCAACCTCCTAAACTCCAATGAATACAATCCCACGATCCTCAGACGTTCATCGTATGTCAGGCCTACCATTCCCGGGATCATCCGTGTGAATCTCCGCTGGACCCGCTCCAGTGCCAGTATGTCCTTCCTGAGGTGTGGGGCCCAAAATTGCTCACAGTACTCCAAATGGGGCCTAACCAGTGCTTTATAAAGCCTCAGAAGTACATCCCTGCTTTTGTATTCCAAGCCTCTTGAGATAAATGACAACATTACCATCTCGGTCTTATTGATCTAGAACTGGCCATCATTACCATGATGGCCAGTTCTAGATCAATAAGACCGAGATCCATTTTGCATGGTGGGGATTAGAGAGAGAGATTGATAGAAACATTGTGTACTTCAGCACCCACTCCCCACAATCCCTCACTGGGACCAGTTCCCCTGCTTGTATACACACAACACAATCTGTGGTGCCATGCATGACCTGATTAAGTTGCCTGCTATTGGCACAGTTAACATGGCTGGCAGGGAGAGTATGCAGGTTGGTGTGCGGGCGTGGCCATTGCAGCCCCTTGAGCCATTGCCATGAGTGTAACGACAGCATTCCCTTCCAGGCATGTGTTGCAGGTCAGGGACAGACTCCTAATGGTCACAAGATGGATTCCCATTCACTGCAGAGTACATGCAGTAAGAGTGTGAACCTAAGTGCCCCTGTTTGGAGTAACAGCTGCAAGATTGGTGAGCCCTCAATCAGCACATGATGCCCTCCCTGCCCCACCTGCTCCCCCTCCCTAAAACCCCAGCACTCAGTCCAGTCCCTCACCACACACCACAGCCAGAACAAAGGAACAGCCAGTGGCTGCAGAGAGCAGCAGCCTGACCAGCACTCAGTAAAGGACCCCACCCCACCCCAGAGACTACATGGAACATCCCTGGGCCTGGGGACAGCACTTCCAGCTCTATGGGGACCTCCCCACATCAAGCAGAAGTTTTCCTGGCCCTACCTCCAACCTCCCCTGCACTCCGGGGGCTGCAGCTCCATAAAGCACACCTCCTTACTCCTGTTCAACGCTGCCACGTCAGGTCCTGACTTCTATAAAGCAGTTGTAAACCTCGCCGGTGTGATGTCCCGCCAGAGAGGGGGGAAGGCGTAGCGGGGATGAGATTCTAGTCGCTGGCCTGCTAATGGCTTGATAAGGTATGCGAATGAATACAAATCGCTGTTACGACGATTTTACGCATGGATCCATTGACACGAAAAACTGAGGCTTGGAGACACACCGAGGCTCAGCCGCCCTATGCAAATCCCGCGAATCGGCCACCGCTGATGTCTCCCGGCCCACTGCGCTACAGAAACAGCGCAGCAGGGTGGGAGAATCGCCCCCTTTGTGTTTTATGTGCCCACTTCCAAATTGCACTATTTAGTGTGTATTGCTTCTCGTCAAGTTTCATGGTCAGAATTCTGGGAAATTTATGTTGGTGAGTTTAGTTGATTCAGCTGATTGTCAGTTTGTCAACGAGGGGTAATTTATGGACTGCTCAACTGCTTCCAACTGTTAAAATAGGGTGTGTGAGTTCTGTTTCTAATGTGGGGAATGGGTGTCAGGCTGAGGAAGACAGAGGGAATGAAGGAAGCTGAAGGACTGAGTGGTATATACAGGGTGAAGTGGGAATAACAAATGAATAAAGAACAGTACAGCACAGGAACAGGTCCTTTGTCCCTCCAAGCCTGCACCAATCATGATACCTGCCTAAACGAAAACTGTACGCACTTATGGAGTCCGTATCCTTCCATTCCCATCCTATTTGTCTAGGTGCCCCTTAAATGCCGCTATCGTACCTGCTCCCACCACCTCCCCGGGCAGCATGTTCCAGACATTCACCACCCTCTGTGTAAAAAACCCGCCTCGCACATCTCCTCTAAACTTTTCCCCACGCACCTTAAACTTATGTCCCCTAGTACGTGATTTTTCTACCCTAGGAAAGAGCATCTGACTATCCACTCTGTCCATGCCACTCATAATATTGTAAACCTCTATCAGGTCGCTCCTCAACCTCCGTCGTTCCAGTGAGAACAACCCCAGTTTATCCAACCTTTCCTCATAGCTAATACCCTCCAGACCAGGCAACATCCTGGTAAACCTCTTCTGTACCCTCTCCAAAGCATATAGTGGGAGGTTATGGGGTGGATGAGAGGTTTGTGGGTGAGGTTGAAGGGAGCTTTACCCTCATGCGGGTGTGCCGCTGAAGAACTGGGCCATTATTTCTGTAAGTGAAGGTAGGCTCTTTAACCAGGTGATTCCAGCATTGGTCTGCTTCTGTTTCCATTCAGCCTGTTCCACTGAGTGGTTTCGGAGTGGATGAAGATGCTGAAAAACGGTCAGACGAAGAAGTCGGTCATGGTTGCTGGATTTTCAGGAATGAAGGTTGAAGGAACAGAACAGGCTGGAAACACAAAAATGTGGAGCAATGTCAGAAATATGGTGAACAGTGGTTTGTGATAGTAGTTGGTATCTGGGTTCAATTCCCTTCCTCGTCAGAGGAAATTATGCCACTATTACGACAAAATCATATAACGGGGAATGATGCCATTTGGCCCATATTGCCAGTGCACCCTATTACTGGAGTAAATAATTAGTCCAAATTCTGATTTTCCCTGTATGTAGTTACACCTGGCATTGTTTATCCAAATTCCTTTCAAAAGTTGAATCTCTTCAAACTCACTCACTCCAGATCACACTGATTGTTTAAAAAAATGTTTCCTCGTGTCACCTCAAGTTCTTTTGTCAATCACTATAAATCTGTGTCCTCTGATTACTGATCCCACTGCCACTCGCAGTAGTTCCTCTTTATTCATGCTATTATGGTTTTGAACTTCTGTCTAACCTCCTAACTTTCTCTGCTCTAAGGAAGATCAAACACTCCAGGGTCTGAATAATATCCACAAAGGTCAAAATGATCCAGGACAAAGCAGCCTTTTTGATCAGCACCTCACTGATCACCTCAAACATTCATTCTCTCCACCATCTATACAGAGTGTCAGCAGATTATACTCTGTAGAAGATGCACTGCAACAATTCACCAATCCTCCTTCAAAAGTGCTGCTCAAATCCACAACCTCTATCGACTAGAAGAACAAGGTAGCAAACACATGAGAATAACACCATAAAGTAACTAAAGTTTATTTATTTGTCACAAGGCTTAAATTAACATTGCAATGAAGTTACTGTGAAATTCCCCTGGTCATCACACTCCGGTGCCTGTTTGCGTCAATGCGCTTAACCAGCACGTCTTTCAGAATGTGGGAGGAAACCGGAGCACCCGGAGGAAACCCACACAGACACGGGGAGAACGTGCAGACTCCGCACAGACAGTGACCCAAGCCGGGAATCGAACCCGGGTCCCTTGCGCTGTGAGGCAGCAGTGCTCACTGTGCCACTGTGCTGCCTATCTGCAAGTCACCCCCTCCAAATCAAACAACATCCAGAATTGGAATGATATCGCGTTCCTTCACTGTTCTGGGCCAAAGTCCTGGCACCCGCTTTCTAAAAGCACAGTGGTTGAATCTATAAAATAGGAGTTTCAGCAGTTATAGTAAATGGCTCATCACCATCTTCCCAAAGAAAAATAGGGATAAGCAATAAATATTGGCCTTGCCAGTGATGCTCAGTTCCTTGAATGAATAAAAAAAAGAATGTTTTTTTGAGAGGAAATTGGTTTATGGTTTGCAGAACAAAATTATTTTTGGGGTGGAGTCAATAGCTACTTTCAGCTAGTTAAAGATCAGGAGGAAACAAGAAAACAATTACACATGTATTGCTTTCTGTAAGTTTTTATAAGCATTTTAAACTCTATCATGTTGTGTCCAGCATTGTCAGGCCTCCCCTGGAATGTCAGCCTTCAGCACAAAAAGTTTGGCAGAACATTGAGAAAACTGAATTCTTGAGATCTGGCTGATTCCCATTTCCACCAAGTAAGGAATGAGAGAGGATAATTCCATCAGAATTAACAATGCTGCAGAAGATACCCTGTGCTTATAGTAGCTCAGTTGAGAAAGCATTAGCATGAGACGTATCCCTGTTTCAAACCTGAGATTTTGAAGTTATTAGGTGGGATTTTACCAGCACATCCGCCCAAGGTTTGCACGATCCTGCCCAAGGCCAACGGAGAATGCCGTTCTCTGAACCAAGCTCATCCCCAAAATTGTGCCGGTAAAATTCCAGCCATCATTTATTTTGGTCTTATTTTGTTATATTTGTGTCTGGTTCTCAAGCTGCGTGATTTACACTGCAATTATTTACTTCACCCTGAAGGCTTGGCTTAGAATAGGGAGAGACATCAAGGATGGGAATTTGTCCTAAACTGAAGTCATGTCAGGAGAGTCAGGTACGCTCTGTTAGATTTTTAACTGCTTAGGATCATTAACAGAGACAGGCTGAGAGCTAAAACTATATCAGTAAACAGAAGGCAATTAAAAAGAATTCTATGTTACTCTTGCCCAGTGACATATTCCAAAAATGGACCATTTTACATTTTGTGTAAACTTGTTTTCTTCTAAACTTTGGATTTTAAGTTTTGCATGAAACCATAAAATTAACAATTACGTTTTTGCCGATGCACAAAGGGAACAAATCTCTAACCCTGGTATTATTAACACCACACCCGAACCAACTGAACAATTGGCTGCACAGATAAAGCTGGGGCTGTTTGTGTTTTAATTACTTTAAGGGCGGCATGGTGGCACAGTGGTTGGCACTGCTGCCTCACAGCACCAGGGGCCTGGGTTCAATTCCCGGCTTGGGTCACTGTCTGTGTGGAATCTGCACATTCTCCCTGTGTCTGCGTGGGTTTCCTCCGGGTGCTCCAGTTTCCTCCCACACTCCAAACATGTGCGGGTTAGGTGGATTGGCCATGCTAAATTGCCCCTTAGTGTCAGGGGGACGAGCTAGAGTAAATGCATGGGGTTGTGGGGATAGGGTCTGGGTGGGATTGTGGTTGGTGCAGACTGGATGGGCAGAATGGCCTCCTTCTACACTGTAGGATTCTATGATTCCCACATTGGGTGACAGAGCTATCACATAAACAATTAACAAACCGCATTGCTCAAATATTGCTACGATATAAAACATAGAAACTGAGCAGGTCCAATCTATTCTGATTATTTTCCTGATGCCAGATGCACAATAGCCACAAATGAAATGTATCTTCACTCAGTACAATAATGTGTTCTAGTTCTTGTTTTGATGATCCCAGTTGATGTTACTACTGGACAATCAGGTCCCAGAATGGTACCTGGCTTGATAGATCCTAACTATTATTTTTTCATTTAGGTTGAAGAGTCACAGGACTGCTGATTAACGTTTAACAGAATAAAGCATTTATTAAACAAGATTAAGTATAATACACCACTCCTTTACACCAGCTATAAAATAAAAATAAAGGGGGGTCAGTTTAGAACAGTTTAGGACAGAGTGGAGGAGGAACTTCTTCTCTCAGAGGGTAGTGAATCTCTGGAATTCTCTGCCCACTGAAGTGGTGGAGGCTACCTTGTTGAATATGTTTAAATGACGGATAGATGGATTCCTGGTCGGTAAGGGAATTAGGGGTTATAGGGATCAGGCGGGTAAGTGGAACTGATCCACTTCAGATCAGCCATGATCTTATCGAATGGCGGGGCAGGCTCGAGGGGCTAGATGGCCCACTCCTGCTCCTTTCTATGTTCGTATGTTCTTATATGTGTACACATATACAGATTTAAAAGGATCACAATTACAAAATATTATATTCCAATGTTTTCAGTAAGTAAACCAATAGGTAAAATATGGTCAGACACACCACTCTGAAACTACTCTGAAACAGATGCTACCCAAAACAACTACTATGAATTTCTCATCAATTCTCCCCAGATACTTGCTATACCGTGAGCCAAGTCGTCTCATTGAAATTCTAGCTTGTACACAGAAGTTTCCAAAGTCCATTCTCAAGGAACATGCTTGGAATCTTCCCCAAACATCCTTCCTCTCAGCTGCCTTCACCATGGATCCACATCCAGGACTTCAATCTCTCATTTCAGAATACTTCTGCCAGAATACTCTCTACATTTCAGCTTCCACACCATCGTTCAGGAACCTAGCCACACTAACACAACACTACTGTTCACAGGCTCTATTAAGTTGTCACCAACAGTAGATCTACTTTGAACGTTTGGTTCTTGCTCGCTGACTTTTTCAGGTCTGAACTTTGCAGCCTTGTTTAAACGTCTCTCTGCTCCTGGTTTCACTGAACAGAATCCTTTTTCCAGATTTCTGTTCTTTGGTCCTTTCACTTTCTGGAACTCTCTTCAGTCCCAAATCTGTGTGGGTTTCCTCCGGGTGCTCCGGTTTCCTCCTACAGTCCAAATATGTGCAGGTTAGGCGGATTAGGTATGCTAAATTGCCCCTTGGTGTTCCAAGATGTGTAGCTGAGATGTATTAGCCAAGGTAAATGTGGGGGGGTTACAGGGATAGGGCAGGGAGAGAACCTGGGTCAGATACTCTGATAGCTAGTGAACACTCATTGGGCCAAGTGGCCATTCACACCTTTAGAGGGTGGCATGATGGCACAGTGGTTAGCACTGCTGCCTCACAGCGCCAGGATCATGGGTTCAATTCCAAATTCAGGTCACTGTCTGTGTGGAGTTTGCACGTTCTCCCTGTGTCTGCGTGGGTTTCCTCCGGGTGCTCCAGTTTCCTCCCACATTCCAAAGATGTGCAGGTTAGGCTGATTGGCTGTGATAAATTGACCCTAGTGTCAGGGGGATTAGCAGGGTAAATGCATGGAGTTGCGGGATTGTGATCAGTACAGACCTGATGGGCCAAATAGCCTCCTTTTGTACTGTAGGGATTCTATGATTCATTCCCTGAAATCTGGCTGTTCCTTAGTTTCTGGGACTTGCATTCTGTCCCTCTGCATTGTCCTACCTGCACTGGCACATTCTGTGGAAAGCTTCTTGCTTCTGGGTTATCTGGTTCCAACTGAACCCAAACTGCTTCGACTTTCTCAATGTGGGCTTTGGTTGCTAATCAACAGCTTAGTTTTTTAAAAATCTAATTACATTTACATTGCAATTACATTGATCACAATGCAGGCAAAGTTTAAAGTGAAACTAAAACCTAAGGCTTGTAGGCACCTTTCTTTGACCTGAAACTAAACTGAAGAAATTCAGAGAGCCGTGACATTCATGGCTACTAGAAGCGAGCGTCCTCCTCTTCTTCTTGTGGTCAGGTGTGCAACTACCTTGCACAGGTGCTGCAGTCCCCCTGTGAAATCTGAGTCTGCGGTATCACAGGTTGTCTAACAGCTCTTTGTAAGACCAGTGCCTCCTGTAGACCTGTGGTCTTCTTATCCCTTTCTCGTGGCCGGCACTTGAGCATTAGCGGTGGCCCCCAGTTGTTTGGCTGCTGGCTCAAGTGGTACTGGGTAAAGCCTGGGATGGCCCTGGCACTCTCGCCACCACTGGTCTGTCTCGGCAACAGTCATCAGGAATAATGCTAGCTGACTGGCTACAAACTGAAATTCATCTGCAATCTGTGAAGAGGTGGAAAGGAGAGAGTGACAGTCAGCAAGATCATCCATCCCTGGACCCTCAACTCCGCCCAACTCCCATGGTCATCCTGCATCTGAAGGCTGACCAACCATCACCATTTCTGCCACCCAGCACAACCCTGAGGAGCTGGTGCCCATAACAGGTAGCTTGCACGATCATGGACACTGGTCCATGGACCCTCATTGTCATCCATGGCCTCCCGTCCATGTGATCTGTCCCTTCACATCATTAGTGCTGTTGCGCCTCATTTTCCACTGAAAGTAGATGGCTCACTTTGCCTCAAAGCCTCCTGGATCCAACAATGCATTTGTGTGGGCAACAATGCAGAGGCGCCAGCAGGCCCTCACAATGTGTTCACTGTGAGCCTCTGATCCTGCCTATTAATTGCCTCTTTCCCTGAGCCTTACTTGCATCTTGAGATTGGTGATACAACTAAATTATCAATGATGATGGACAGTTGATAGGAGACTCAAGGCTAGCTGGAATATAAGAAGGCATATGTTCTCTGTGAGATGAAAATGGAAGACTGGTGAATGATCGGGATTGAACATCACACCAGCTTATTCTTGGCCTTTTGCCACTCTTTGTACAATAGGACAGCAGCTATGGCACCTGTCACATCAACAGCAAATGGCATATCTCTCTGTCCCCTCACCACATCCACCACCACCGAGTCCCCACACTCCCCTGCCCCTACCAGGACAATGGTCTTGGCTCTACAATTCTGTTCCTGACACTGAGTCATGTCCATGCCCCTTGCTGCTAAAGGCTTTAAAACCCACAGTCCATCCTGCCCAAATCAGGAGCCACTATCCAAGAGGGCTCTGTTGCCCTTATGCTGGGTTTTCTAGGGAGTCAAACGGGGTGGGTGAGGGGTCGGCAGAGGGACCAATGTGCTTTCTAGTGTGAGCTGTGGCAGATGTCTTTGTAGTGGACATGTTAATACTGTGCAGGTCTGCAGCTCTGTCGTTAGATGCGGAAGTGAAGCCAGAGCCAAAAGATGAATATCAAGTAGGATAAGAAAGCAGTGATGTTCTCCAGGAAGGATCAGAGTGCTGAAATCAATGTGTGCTCAAACAATGGGGCTGAACTGACCAACTGCTCTGACGAGACAAGGAGCACCTCAGGCCTGATGGAACATGTACTGAGTGTTTCCAGTGTGAGGTGCTTGTTCTGAACTGGACTGTGTGGCAGAAACTATTTGAGCTGCTATTGGGCCATCTGGTCTTTGTTTTAACAAGACTCGTGTAATCCCCTCTTTGATTTGGTTGATTAGACCTCCTTCTGCACTGTAGGGTTTCTATGATTTCTATGATGTGCTCTGGAACTGTGATTCAAAGGAGGTCAAAGGCAACAGATACCACCTGGGGCTAGCAAGGACTATCCCACATTTGGAATGGAGCACAGAGAAGAAGGTTTCTGGTTTTGCAGAGGCCATAGCTTTCTGAGTGGCCAGGAGACCTCTAAGGTTTCACATGAGGCAGAATGTCAGCAACACTATTAATTTTAAGGTGCCTGAAAGGAACATCTTCAGAGTGATCTGCTTTTCCTTCACATCAACATGACACGGCCCAGCTAGGGAGACCCCAATCTTGGGGTCAACCATCCAAAGTCATGCCTTCCCCTCCAGCATGAGCTCCCCACCCACAGGTCACTTGAGTGACCACCCCCTCTACTCCCCAGAAGAAAGTTAAACAGGGGACTTAACTCTTTGCTCCCTGTCAGAGACCAAGGAGCCCACTTTTCGAAACCTGTACTGATTGGCACCTGCGTGACTCCTGGGAGAGCATCGTCGGCAGCCAGTGAATCTGTCTTCCAGCCAGTTAATGATACTCAAATGAAGTTTCATGCATAGTAATAAGGTTGCTGCCCAAAGTGGGGCCAGTGAGGCAGGAGACTCACAATCGGCTTGACGGTCCGGCAAGAGTCCTCACTCCTGATTCAACAGACTAGTGGCAATCCTGGCTGCAGCTAGCAGCAGCAGATGATTGATCGCCTGGAATATCATCATAAAATCCCTACAGTGCAGAAGGAGGCCATTCAGCCCATCGGGTCTGCACCGACCGCAATCCCACCCAGGCCCTATTCCCTTAACCCCAGATATTTGCCCTGCTAATTCCCTGACACTAGGGTCAATTTAGCATGGCCAATCAACCTAACCCGCACATTTTTGGACTGTGGGAGGAAACCAGAACACCAGGAGGAAACCCACGCAGACACGGGGAGAACGTGCAAACTCCACACAGACAGTGATCCGAGGCCGGAATCAAACCCAGGTCCCCGGCACTGTGAGGCAGCAGTGCTAACCACTGTGCCACCCATATATTAATGTTTAAGCATCTTCTATAACTTGTTTTGAAATATTTGGCGTGTATTTAATGTATTCAATCTTATTCATGGATCATAGTTAGTGGACATGCCAGATTCAATCTTGTGACCCACTGAGATGAAAGAGGGCCACTCATGCAGCCGAGGTTGTCCTTCACTGGGATAGGTGAAGTTACATGATCCATCAAAATCAGTGGTTCTCAATCATTTTTGGTTGAAGCACCTCTTTTCAAATGGATTAATATTGAGACCCCCTTCCACACCTAAATTGGAAAACTGTCTAATGATCCCATTAAAGTATTGATTTTTTAGAAAATAATTGCTGATGAAAGGTTATTCAGCTGAAAAGCTAATACGTCTCCACAGTTGCTGCCTAACCTGCTGAGCATTTCCAGCATTATCTGTTTAATCCAAGATTTCCATCATCCACATTATTTTGCTCTTATTATACTTCCCGACTGATATCAGTGCATTTCACTGCAGTCAGGCTATCCTTGTGAAGGAGCTCACAGAGAACAGGAGCACGTGGAGCAGGAGATTGGAGAGGATCATGAAGAGGGTACAACTCTGAGGGAGTGTGGTGAACCATCGTTGGTTCCCACTAGGTAGTACTGAGCCAGGGTCTGGCCAGTGCTACAAGTATGTAGTTATTGTATTATAGTTATTGTGGTATAGTTATTGTGGTACATCCCAGTCGGGCTCCGCCTCCTGGGAGAGGTATAAAGGTCTCTGCTCTGTCTGGGACCCCTCAGTCTGGGATCGTGTATATAATTAGTAGCTGCCTTGTTACAGCAAATAAAAGCCTTTATTTCCTGAGCATCAAGCCTCGTGTGTGATAACGCGCATCAATTTTATTTTCTGTAAATAAACTCTCGTCGAAGAAAAAAAAAGAGAGTATGGAGCAGATACTGAAGCCTGAACGCCTTACACTAGATCCACGTGCGGTGGGCGCCTCTAACACCTTCGACCATTGGTTGAAATGTTTTGAGGACTACCTGGCAGCCTCCGCAGCGGTCACCACAGATGATGACAGACTCCGGGTCCTCCATGCGAGGGTAAGCGACACCGTCTACCTCGCGATCCGTGCGGCCACCGACTACACAAAGGCCCTCGAGCTTCTTAAGAAGCATTATATTAAACCGCCCAACGAAATACACGCTCGTTACCTCTTAGCCACTCGACGACGGCAGTCTGGCGAAACGATGGAGGAATACGCGAACGAGCTCCTACAGCTAGCCAGGGGCTGTAACTGCAAAGCTGTGTCGGCAGAGCAGAATATGAACGACCTCGCTCGAGATGCGTTTGTGGCCGGAGTCGGATCATCTTACATCCGACTCAAACTACTGGAGAAAGGTAACCTTGACCTCACCCAGGCAATAGAACTAGCGGAGATGCTGGAGACGGCCTCCAAAAGCCAAGTATTGTATCCTGAAGACCATGTGGAGACAACGTGGCAGGAGCAGTCGCCAATCCCTCCTCGTCCCTCAGGTTCGAAATGCTGTGTAATGGCGTGCTCACACTCGGGCCAGATGACGGCAGCAGCTCCGGGCAGCCCGCGGTGTTACTTCTGTGGGGGAGCGAAGCATACTCGGCAACGGTGTCCCGCTAAAGCTGTGTTGTGCTCCGCCTGCGGTAAGAAGGGGCACTATTCGAAAGTGTGCCGCTCTAAATCTGCTTCTCGGAACAGCAGTGCGGCCTGCGATTCCTCAGCGCCCGGTTCTTCGTCGTCGACATCGTCGAGGGTTTCGTCCACGTGCGAGGCCAGGACGACGCCATTACGGTCGACGGAGTCGGAGATGTGTGACCACCAGGGGTCGCTGAGTTTGGCGCCATCACCCACGTGCGATCTATGGGAGCGGCCATGTTGGTCGGCACCGACCGCGAACGACCAGCAGGGGTCATCCTCATCAATCTCAGCTGCCTGCTCATGATCCAACGGTGGCGTCGATCATCCTGGACCAGGCCAAGCCTCATAGACTTGACAAGTCTATGATGGACATTCAGGTAAACGACCACTTGATTTATTGTCTGTTTGACAGCGGGAGCACTGAGAGTTTTATCCACCCAGACACTGTGAAGCGGTGTGGACTCCGGATTCAACCTGTCAAACAGACAATTTCTATGGCATCAAGGTCCCGGTCTGTCACCGTGCTAGGGAGTTGCGTGGTAACTTTAACGGTGCAAGGCACAGTTTACGAGCGTTTCAAGCTCCTGGTGTTGCCGCACCTTTGCGCGCCAATACTTCTCGGACTAAACTTCATGGTCCACTTGAGGAGTGTAACCCTACAGTACGGTGGGCCACTCCCTTTGCTTTCAGTGGGAGAACAGCAGCCTCCAAATTGCCCAACGCGCCCCGCCTGTAGCCTCTCGACACTGAAGATCACCACACCCTCCTTGTTCCAGAATCTTGTGCCAGGCTGCAAGCCCATTGCGACTAAGAGTAGGCGTTACAGCGCTGAGGATTGGATCTTCATTCGATCTGAAGTTCAGCGGCTCCTCAAGGAAAGGATCATACAACCTAGCGCTAGTCCGTGGAGAGCGCAGGTCATGGTGGTCAAGAGTGGGAACAAACCCCGGATGGTCATAGACTATAGTCAGACCATTAATAGATACACGCAGCTGGATGCGTATCCCCTCCCGTGCATATCTGACATGGTCAATCAGATTGCGCAGTACCGGGTGTTCTCCACCATAGACCTCAAGTCTGCCTACCATCAACTCCCCATTCGCCCAGAGGACCGACAATACACGGCTTTTGAGGCGGATGGTCGCTTGTATCACTTTCTCAGGGTTCCCTTTGGTGTCACCAATGGGGTCTCGGTCTTCCAGCGTGCTATGGACCGAATGGTGGACCAGAACGGGCTGCGGGCTACCTTCCCGTACCTGGATAACGTCACCATCTGCGGCCATGTCCAGCAGGACCACGACACAAATCTCCTGAATTTCCTACGCACTGCATCTCACCTGAACCTGACCTACAACAGGGAGAAGTGGGTGTTTCGTACACGCTGTTTAGCCATCCTCGGATACGTGGTGGAAAACGGGGTCATTGGCCCTGATCCAGACCGTATGCGCCCCCTCTCTGAACTTCCCCTGCCCACTAGTGCAAAAGCACTGAGAAGATGCTTAGGCTTCTTCTCTTATTATGCACAGTGTGTTCCCAATTACGCGGACAAAGCCCGTCCGCTCATCAAGTCCACTTCTTTTCCCCTAACACTAGAGGCCCGATTGGCCTTTGATAAATTAAAAGCCGACATCGCGAAAGCTACGATGCACGCTGTTGATGAGTCCATCTCCTTTCAGGTGGAGAGCGATGCATCTGATTTCGCCCTGGCCACCACACTTAATCAGGCGGGCAGGCCCGTCGCCTTTTTTTCCCGCACCGTCCAAGGCCCCGAAATTCGGCATTCAGCGGTGGAAAAGGAGGCCCAGGCCATTGTGGAGGCCGTCAGGCACTGGCGCCATTACTTGGCGGGAAAACGGTTCACCCTGATCACGGACCAGCGGTCCGTGGCGTTCATGTTTAATAACACGCTGAGGGGCAAGATCAAGAATGACAAGATCTTGCGGTGGAGAATTGAACTCTCCACCGATAACTATGACATCATGTATCGTCCAGGGAAACTCAATGAGCCCTCGGATGCCCTCTCGCGTGGAACATGCGCCAGTATACAGGAGGACCGTTTGCAGGCTCTCCATAATGACCTATGCCATCCTGGGGTCACTCGGCTCTACCACTTTATAAAAGCCCGCAACCTGCCCTACTCGGTGGAGGATGTCAGGTCCATAACAAGAAGCTGTCGGGTATGCGCGGAATGCAAACCGCACTTTTACCGACCTGACCGGGCACAATTAGTCAAGGCCACTCGTCCCTTCGAGAGGCTGAGTGTTGATTTTAAGGGCCCCCTTCCCTCAACAGATCGGAATGTGTACTTCCTCAAGATCATTGACGAGTACTCGAGATTCCCTTTTGTTATTCCCTGCTCTGTTACATCCGCTGCCATGGTTATCAAGGTATTCCGTGATCTTTTTACCCTGTTCGGGTACCCCAGCTACATTCACAGCGACAGGGGCTCGTCGTTCATGAGCGATGACTTGAGGCAATACCTGCTCTCATACGGGATTGCCTCTAGTAGAACCACGAGCTACAACCCTCGGGGTAACGGACAGGTGGAACGTGAGAATGCTACAGTCTGGAAGGCTGTCTTACTGGCGTTGAAGTCAAAAAGCCTTCCAGTCTCCCGTTGGCAAGAGGTGCTCCCTGATGTGCTCCATTCCATACGCTCACTCCTGTGTACGGCACAACGCTGCTCCCCATGAGAGGATGTTTTCGTTCCCTCGGAAGTCTTCCTCTGGGACCTCATTACCGTCTTGGTTGACGTACTCAGGACCTGTCCTCCTGTGGCGACATGTAAGGGCCCGCAAGTCCGACCCATTGGTCGAACAGGTCCATCTCCTCCACGCCAACCCTCAGTATGCCTATGTGGCATACCCTGACGGGCGAGAGGACACGGTCTCGATCCGAGACCTGGCGCCAGCAGGGGACGTAGGAACCCCTGTCGCTCCCATACCCCCAGTTACAAACCCCATAACTCTTGTTTCCCCTCCGGACACGGCGCGGGCAGCATCGGGACCATTACTTAACCCTTTTACTCCCGTGTACAGCTTGCCTGAGTCCAGAGGATGGTCGCCACTTCAGGGCGTGTCGGAACTCCATGGATTACCATCACCTCAGGGTCAACCGGCCTGTGAGTCTGTGGAGGAACAGTTGGACATCGCCTTGGTGAGAACGCCACCGCGAGTGCCTACTCCGGTGTCATCGCCGGTATTGAGGAGGTCACAACGACGGTGCGGTCCCCCTGACCGTCTGAACTTATAGACTGATGACAAATTATTCTGTTTTTTTGTACCCCGCCGGCCTTTGTCTTCAAAGGAGGGGTGAATGTGGTGAACCATCGTTGGTTCCCACTAGATAGTACTGAGCCAGGGTCTGGCCAGTACTACAAGTATGTATATATGTTGCTGTTGGGGTTAGGGATGGGTTGTTCTACTTGTTGCTGTTGGGGTTAGGGTTGGGTTGTTACACCTTGTATTATAGTTATTGTGTACATCCCAGTCGGGCTCCGCCTCCTGGGAGAGGTATAAAGGTCTCTGCTCTGTCTGGGACCCCTCAGTCTGGGATCGTGTATATAATTAGTAGCTGCCTTGTTACAGCAAATAAAAGCCTTTATTTCCTGAGCATCAAGCCTCGTGTGTGATAACGCGCATCAGGGAGCAAAAGAATATCTCCAGCTCCTAGTAAATTCCTGTCTCCCTTCCACATCACCCAACTGTAACACTGGCCATGAGCCCACTGGAAGGTCCCTGAGGATTCCAGTTTGAGAACCAATATTCTAAATAAAGCTAATTTTAATCAACAGCTAGATCAATAAACAAGACAAGTGGTTATTTGCTTGTTGTTTATGTCACTACTAGTTCTTTTGCAATTCACCGTAAATGGGTGTCCTTATGTTCTCGGCACTCCTATCCATTTTGTCATGATTTAGAAATACTTTTATCTAATCTCCTCTCAACATTCCTTTTCAAAGAACAGCAGAGCTTCTGCAAACTATTGTGAATATCTGATTCTGTAATTCATCTGTTTTAGAGGTATAACTTTTAGTTCTAGAAATGAACTGTTCTTAGGAACTAGTAATAGGAACGAGCGGCAATTTCTAATTGAGAAACTGTGAAGCAACCCTGAAGTAAGGACAATTCAAAAAAATCTGGGGTAATTAGTTTGGAGCTCAATGTATGTTTATTCAAGGAGGCCAGAATTAGAAGGGAGAAACTTGAACAATCGATGACCCATCTTTGAGCTTTTGGTAGGAACCCGGGGTTATTTTAATAATGGATTTAGATTATCCATGTAGTGCTCAGATCAAAGAAGTTAATAGATACCTTTGCAAACAAGAGAGTCCTTGGAGCCAGGGAGTCTGGAGAAATGGCCATTAATTCTACTAGGGGCGGCATGGTGGCACGATGGTTAGCACTGCTGCCTCACAGTGCCAGGGACCTGGGTTCAATTCGCAATTTGGGGTCACTGTCTGTGTGGAGTTTGCACGTTCTCCTCATGTCTGCGTGGGTTTCCTCCGGGTGCTCCGGTTTCCTCCCACAGTCCACAGACTTGCTGGTTAGATGCATTGGCCGTGCTACATTCTCCCTCAGTGTGCCCAAACAGACACCAGAGTATGGTGACAAGGGGATTTTCACAGTAACTTCATTGCAGTGTTAACATAAGCCTACGTGGAACTAATAAATAAACTTTTAAAAATGTTATTATTCATGTGGGTCACAGAATTAAAGGAGTTGTTTTCAAGGTAAAAATAATTAGTTTACATTTCTGTTTGGATCATCTCCCATGGAGATCGATTGTGGGGACGAGGGAGGTTCATTTCTTTATTATTCCATGTGTTTGCTCACAGAATCAGACAGTCAGCAGTTCAGTTTAGTAACAGGCAGAAACAGTTGGAGCTCACTGAGGCAAGGGAGCAAAACAGATAAATGCTAGACAGACCTGTAACTTAAGCAGAAAAAATGCAAACTTGATTGTTCACTGCATGGAACGTGGGCGGGAGCTCATGTCCAGTTTGCAGACAGAGTTTGTTAAGAGAAAAGAGACTGGGAGAGTTGCTCAGTATGGAGATGGATGAAGAGATCTTCAGCAACCTTCCTAGAAACCCTACAGAAGGTGGGGACAGATGAGAATGGGGATAGGGTTTGCTGCTCAAAACTGTGTCTTTCCAAATCCAGGACATAGAGGCCATTAGGTTCCTGATTTTAAAATCACTGAGCGTGAATTCAATGAGGCCCAAGCTTAAGCTTAGAAGGCCACAGTTGTGAGGTTTTGAAACAAAACTGGAGAATTGTTTAATCAAAAGCTAATGGAAGGATCTCTGTGAAATTTTGTACCTTGGACAATAACTAGAATGCTGAAGAGAAATTCCAGAAAACTGCAGCATCCTTGGTTTGCATTCCAAAAGGAGAAGCGAAGGAATCCTCAAGATCTCATGAAGTATAATGGAACTCTTGACTGGAGTTAGGAACTGAAAGGTATTTGATTTGATCTGGCTTTTTTTATTGTCACATGTATTACAATAATAGCAGGGGCACCAACTCCTGAGGGCCCGGTTTCATCAGGTTCTGATCCTGCGAAAGAAGACACATGGGTAAGCGTAAGGGAGGGCCTGGGCAGCATGCAACTTACTTGAAAAAGTTCATATGAGTGAAAGTTTTGTGGCTCCTCACTTCTGCGGCGTACCCTGACCTGCTGGTCATTTACGGAACTCTCTGCTGCCTCCTCTGACAGCTGCATGGTTTTCCTCTCAAAGGGGGTCAGGAGATGCAGCTCAGGGACCCCACCACCTGTCATCTCCGGCTCCTTTCAACTATGTGCCATCTTATGCTGCATAGAGTAAAGGGAGTGATTGAAAGCCTGGTGGCTGGAAGGCCCCGGGGTGTCTGTAGGGCATTTGGTATATAGAACATAGAACATAGAAAAGCTACAGCACAAACAGGCCCTTCGGCCCACAAGTTGCGCCGAACATGTCCCTACCTACTAGGCTTACCTACAACCCTCTATCTTACTAACTTCCATGAACTTATCCAAAAGTCTCTTAAAAGATCCTGTCGAATCCGCCTCCACCACCACTAGCGGCAGCCGATTCCACGCACCCACCACCCTCTGAGTGAAAAACTTACCCCGAACATCTCCTTTGTACCTACTCCCCAGCACCCTAAACCTGTGACCACTTGTGGCAACATTTCAGCCCTGGGTAAAAGCCTCTGAGAATCCACTCTATCAATACGTCTCAACATCTTATATTCCTCTATCAGGTCACCTCTCATCCTTCGCCTCTCCAAGGAGAAAAGACCTAGCTCTCTCAACCTATCCTCATAAAGCATGTCACCTAATCCAGGCAACATCCTTGTAAATCTCGTCTGTACCCGTCCTATGGCTTCCACATCCTTTCTGTAATGAGGCGACCAGAACTGGGCACAGTACTCCAGGTGGGGTCTGACCAGGATCCTATACAGCTGCAGCATTATCTCCCGATTTCTAAACTCAATTCCTCTCTTGACGAAGGCCAGTATTCCATACGCCTTCTTAACCACAGCCACCACCTGCGACGCTGCTTTGAGTGTCCAATGAACCCGGACCCCAAGATCCTTCTGATCTTCCACACTGCCAAGCATCTTACCCTTAATATTATATTCTTCCATCCCATTCGACCTGCCAAACTGAACCACCACACACTGATCTGGGTTGATGTCCATCTGTCACTTTTCCGCCCAGTCTTGCATCCTATCAATGTCTCGTTGCAACTGCTGACATCCCTCTACACTATCCACAACATCACCAACCTTTGTGTCATCAGCAAACTTGCCAACCCATCCTTCCACTTCCTCATCCAGGTCATTTATAAAAATCACAAAGAGCAAGGGTCCCAGAACAGATCCCTGGGGCACTCCACTGGTGACCGACCTCCATGCTGAAAAAGACCCATCTACAACCACTCTTTGCCTTCTGTGGGCAAGCCAGTTCTGAATCCACAAGGCAATGTCCCCTTGTATCCCATGCCCCTTCACTTTCTCAATGAGCCTTGCATGGGGCACCTTATCAAACACCTTGCTGAAATCCATATAAACTACATCTACCACTCTTCCCTCCTCTATGTGTCGAGTTACATCTTCAAAAAATTCAATTAGGCTCGTAAGGCATGATCTGCCTCGGACAAAGCCGTGCTGGCTATTTCTGATCATACTATTCCTCTCCAGATGTTCATAAATCCTGCCTCTCAGGATCTTCTCCATCAAATTACCAACCACTGAGGTTAGACTCACTGGTCTATAATTTCCCGGGCTATTTCTTCTCCCTTTCTTGAATAATGGAACCACATCCGCAATCCTCCAATCCTCCGGAATCTCTCCTGTCTCCATTGATGACGCAAAGATCATCGCCAGAGGCTCAGCAATCTTTTCCCTCGCCTCCCACAGTAACCTGGGGTACATCCCAGCCGGTCCCGACGATTTATCTAACTTGATGCTTTTCAAAAGCTCCAACACATCCTCTTTCCTAATGTCCACATGCTCAATCTTCTCAGTCCACTGCAAGTCTGCACTGCAACTACCAAGATCCTTTTCCACTGTGAATACTGAAGTAAAATATTCATTTAGTACCTCTGCAATTTCTACCGGTTCTATACAGACGTTCCCACCATCCCGTTTGATAGGTCCTACTCCTTCACACCTTATCTTCTTGCTCTTAACATACTTGTAGAATGCCTTGGGGTTTTCCTTTATCCTGTCTGCCAAGGCCTTCTCATGACCCCTTCTTGCTCTTCTAATTTCCCTCTTAAGTTCCTTCCTACTAGTCGTATACTCTTCTAGATTTCTAACATTACCAAGCTCCCTGAAACCTTTGTCGACTTTTCTTTTCTTCTTGACTAAATTTGTTACAGCTTTTGTGCACCACGGTTCCTGTAACCTACCATAACTCCCCTGTCTTATTGGAAGGTTGCTGTGCAGAGCTCCAGACACATTTTCCTTGAAATTTGCCACATTTCTTCTGTACATTTCCCTGAGAAAACCTCCTTCCAATTTATGCCTCTAATTTCCTGCCTAATAGCCTCATAATTGTCCTTACTCCAAATAAACACTTTCCTAGCTTCACTGATCCTATCTCTCTCCAATGCTAATGTAAAGTAGATAGAGTTATGATCACCATCCCCAAAAGGCTCACCCACTGAGAGATCTGACACCTGCCCAGGTTCATTCCCGAAGACCAAATCAAGTACAGCCTCTCCTCTTGTAGGCTTATCCACATACTGTGTCAGGAAGCCCTCCTGAACACACCTAACAAACTCCTCCCCATCTAAACCCCTTACCCTCGGGATATTCCAATCGATATTTGGGAAATTAAAATCTCCCATCACGACCACTCTGTTATTATCACATCTCTCCAGGATCTGCTTCCCAATCTGCTCCTCCACATCCCTACTACTATTGGGCGGCCTGTAGAAAACACCCAGTAAAATTATTGACCCCTTCCTGTTGCGAACCTCCATCCACAGAGATTCCGCAACAATCCTTCTGTGGCGTCCATCTTTTCTACAGCCGTGACACTATCCCTGATTAACCGTGCCACTCCCCCACCTCTTTTGCCTCCTTCCCTGTACCTCCTGAAACATCTGAAACCCGGCACTTGAAGTATCCAATCCTGTCCCTGAGATAACCAAATCTCTGTAATGGCCACCACATCACACTTCCAAGTAGTGATCCACGTTCTAAGCTCATCCATTTTGTTCACTACACTCCTTGCATTAAAGTAAAGACATCTCAACCCTTCGGTCTGAGCTCTCCCCTTCTCCGTCACCTGCCTATCCTCCCTCTCACACTGTCTACAAGCCCCTTTTATTTTTACTCTAACCTCCTCTCTCCCAGTCACCACATTTTGATTCCCACCCCCCAACCATTCTAGTTTAAACACTCCCCAGTAGCCTTAGCAAACCTTCCCGCCAGGATGTTGGTCCCCCTGGGATTTAAGTGAAACCCGTTCTTTTTGTACATAAGAACATAAGAAATAGGAGCAGGAGTAGGCCATCTAGCCCCTCGAGCCTGCCCCGCCATTCAATAAGATCATGGCTGATCTGACGTGGATCAGTACCACTTACCCGCCTGATCCCCATAACCCTTAATTCCCTTACCGATCAGGAATCCATCCATCCGCGCTTTAAACATATTCAGCGAGGTAGCCTCCACCACCTCAGTGGGCAGAGAATTCCAGAGATTCACCACCCTCTGGGAGAAGAAGTTCCTCCTCAACTCTGTCTTAAACCGACCCCCCTTTATTTTGAGGCTGTGTCCTCTAGTTTTAACTTCCTTACTAAGTGGAAAGAATCTCTCCGCCTCCACCCTATCCAGCCCCCGCATTATCTTATAAGTCTCCATAAGATCCCCCCTCATCCTTCTAAACTCCAACGAGTACAAACCCAATCTCCTCAGCCTCTCCTCATAATCCAAACCCCTCATCTCCGGTATCAACCTGGTGAACCTTCTCTGCACTCCCTCCAATGCCAATATATCCTTCCTCATATAAGGGGACCAATACTGCACACAGTATTCCAGCTGCGGCCTCACCAATGCCCTGTACAGGTGCATCAAGACATCCCTGCTTTTATATTCTATCCCCCTCGCAGTACAGGCCAACATCCCATTTGCCTTCTTGATCACCTGTTGTACCTGCAGACTGGGCTTTTGCGTCTCATGCACAAGGACCCCCAGGTCCCTTTGCACGGTAGCATGTTTTAATTTGTTTCCATTGAGATAGTAATCCCATTTGTTATTATTTCCTCCAAAGTGTATAACCTCGCATTTATCAACGTTATACTCCATTTGCCATATCCTCGCCCACTCACTCAGCCTGTCCAAATCTCTCTGCAGATCTTCTCCGTCCTCCTGCAGTAGAGTGTGACAGTTGGTGTCTCAGTGAGGGAGTGCTGCTCGGGCTGCAGTAGAGAGTGACAGTTGGTGTCTCAGTGAGGGAGTGCTGCTCGGGCTGCAGTAGAGAGTGACAGTTGGGGAAGTGTGGGGAAGTTTTTTTTTTTTTTTTTGTTTTCTTTTTTTCTTGCTGGTAATGGCTTCAGGGATGGCAGTTCAGGCAGTATGCTGCATCTCCTGTGGGATGTATGTGGTGAGGAAATCCAGTAGTGTTTCAGGAGATTTTAGTTGTAAGAAGTGCATTAGATTGCAGCTTCTGGAGGAGCGTGTAAAGGAGCTGGAGGGGGAGGTAGAGGAACTCCGCATAATTCGGGAGGCGGAGGTGGAAGTTGATAGGAGTTATAGAGAAATAGTAACTCCTAGAAATGAGGCTTGGGTCAATGCCAGGAGGAGGGGTAAGAAGCAATCGGGAAGACAATCCCCTGGGGCGGTTCCCCTCCATAATAGGTTTTCGGTGCTGGAGGCTACAGTTGAGGAGGAATCAACTGAGCATAGAGAGCAGATCTCTGGGGGTGAGCCGAGTGAGAAAGCTCAGGTGGTTAGGGGCTGTAAAAGACTGGGCCTTGTGATTGGGGACTCCACAATTAAGGGGACAGATAGGAGGGTCGGAACTAAAGGTAGGGACTCAGGGTTGGTGTGTTGCCTACCAGGGGCTGGGGTCCGGGATGTGTCTGACAGGGTATTCAGGACTCTTAGGGGGGAGGGAGATAAACCACAAGTTATTGTACATGTGGGGACACACGACATAGGGAGGATAGGGGAAGGGGATATTAGGCAGGGATTTATGGAGTTGGGGTGGAAACTAAAGGCCAAGACTGACAGAGTGGTTATCTCTGGACTCTTGCCTGTACCACGGGATAGTTTAGAGAGGAATAGGGAGAGGGAAGGTTTGAATTCATGGCTGAGGGGATGGTGCAGGAGGGAGGGGTTCAGGTACTTAAGCAATTGGGGCTCGTACTGGGGAAGGTGTGACCTCTATGAGAAGGATGGTCTACACCTTAATCAGAAGGGGACCAATATCCTGGGGGGTAAATTTGCTAAGGCCATGCAGGGAGGTTTAAACTGATTCGGGGGGGGGGAGGGATCCTGAGTAGTGGGGCTGAAAGTGAGGGATGCATGGATGGGGACTGCAATGCACGGCATTGCAGAGGTGGGGTGGAGCAGGGTTTGAAATGTGTATACTTCAATGCCAGGAGTATTCGCAATAAAGTGGGTGAACTTGCAGCGTGGATCAGTACCTGGGACTTCGATGTTGTGGCTATTTCAGAGACATGGATAGAGCAGGGGCAGGAATGGATGCTGCAGGTCCCGGGGTTCAAATGTTTTAGTCGAAGTAGGGAAGGAGGTAGAAGAGGGGGAGGGGTAGCATTATTGGTCAGAGATTGTATCACAGTGTCAGAGAGGAGGTTTGATGAGGACTTATCTGTTGAGGTAGTATGGGCGGAGATTAGAAATAGGAGAGGAGAGGTCACCCTGTTGGGAGTCTTTTATAGACCTCCTAAAAGTTCTAGAGAGGTTGAGGAAAGGATTGCGGAGTCAATCCTGCTTAGGAGTGAAAGTAATAGGGCAATTGTTATGGGGGATTTTAACTTGACTAATATTGACTGGAATTGTTATAGCTCTAGCTCGTTAGAGGGGTCAGTTTTTGTTCAAAGCGTGCAGGAAGGTTTTTTGACTCAGTATGTAGACAGGCCAACTAGAGGTGAGGCTATATTGGATCTGGTGCTGGGAAATGAGCCAGACCAGGTGCTAGACTTGGAAGTTGGTGTGCATTTTGGTGATAGTGACCACAATTCGGTTACGTTCACCTTAGTGATGGAAAGGGATAGGCATGAACCTCGGGCCAGTGGTTTTAGCTGGGGGAAGGGTAATTATGAGGCTATTAGGAGAGAATTAGGAAACATAGGTTGGACTAGGAGATTACAGGGACTGGGAACGTCCGACATGTGGAGTTTTTTCAAGGAGCAGCTACTGCGAGTCTGTGATAGGTATGTCCCTGTCAGGCAAGGAGGAATTGGTAGGGCTAGGGAACCGTGGTGCACCAAAAAAGTTTCTTTGTTGGTTAAAAAGAAAAAGGAGGCTTATGTTCGGATGAGACGTGAGCACTCGGGTAGTGCACTAGAAAGCTTTAGATTGGCTAAGAGGGAGTTGAAGAGCGAGCTTAGAAGGGCTAAAAGGGGACATGAGAAGACTTTGGCGGATAGGGTTAAAGAGAATCCTAAGGCGTTCTATAGGTATGTCAAGAACAGAAGGTTGGTTAGGGCAAGTTTAGGGCCAGTTATAGATGGCAGAGGGAAGTTATGTGTGGAACCGGAGGAGATTGGTGAAGCATTGAACCAATATTTCTCTTCGGTGTTCACGCAAGGGGACATGAATATAGCTGAGGAGGACACTGGGTTGCAAGGGAGTAGAATAGACAGTATTACAGTTGATAAGGAGGATGTGCAGGATATTCTGGAGGGTCTGAAAATAGATAAATCCCCTGGTCCGGATGGGATTTATCCAAGGATTCTCTGGGAGGCAAGAGAAGTGATTGCAGAGCCTCTGGCTCTGATCTTCAGGTCGTCGTTGGCCTCTGGTATAGTACCAGAAGATTGGAGGTTAGCGAATGTTGTCCCATTGTTTAAGAAGGGGAACAGAGACTTCCCCGGGAATTATAGACCGGTGAGTCTCACTTCTGTTGTCGGCAAGATGTTGGAAAAAATTATAAGGGATAGGATTTATAATTATTTGGAGAGTAATGAATTGATAGGTGATAGTCAGCATGGTTTTGTGGCAGGTAGGTCGTGCCTTACTAACCTTATTGAGTTTTTTGAGAAAGTGACCAAGGAGGTGGATGGGGGCAAGGCAGTGGACGTGGTATATATGGATTTTAGTAAGGCGTTTGATAAGGTTCACCATGGTAGGCTTCTGCAGAAAATGCAGATGTATGGGATTGGGGGTGATCTAGGAAATTGGATCAGGAATTGGCTAGCGGATAGGAAACAGAGGGTGGTGGTTGATAGTAAATATTCATCATGGAGTGCGGTTACAAGTGGTGTACCTCAGGGATCTGTTTTGGGGCCACTGCTGTTTGTAATATTTATTAATGATCTGGATGAGGGTATAGTTGGGTGGATTAGCAAATTTGCTGATGACACCAAAGTCGGTGGTGTGGTAGACAGTGAGGAAGGGTGTCGTAGTCTGCAGGAAGACTTAGACAGGTTGCAAAGTTGGGCCGAGAGGTGGCGGATGGAGTTTAATGCGGAGAAGTGTGAGGTAATTCACTTTGGTAGGAATAACAGATGTGTTGAGTATAGGGCTAACGGGAGGACTTTGAATAGTGTGGAGGAGCAGAGGGATCTAGGTGTATGTGTGCATAGATCCCTGAAAGTTGGGAATCAAGTAGATAAGGTTGTTAAGAAGGCATATGGTGTCTTGGCGTTTATTGGTAGGGGGATTGAATTTAGGAGTCGTAGCGTTATGTTGCAACTGTACACAACTCTGGTGCGGCCGCACTTGGAGTACTGTGTGCAGTTCTGGTCCCCACATTACAGGAAGGATGTGGAGGCTTTGGAGAGGGTGCAGAGGAGGTTTACCAGGATGTTGCCTGGTATGGAGGGGAGATCCTATGAGGAGAGGCTGAGGGATTTGGGATTGTTTTCGCTGGAAAGGCGGCGGCTAAGAGGGGATCTTATTGAAACATATAAGATGATTAGAGGTTTAGATAGGGTGGATAGTGATAGCCTTTTTCCTCTGATGGAGAAATCCAGCACGAGGGGGCATGGCTTTAAATTGAGGGGGGGTAGTTATAGAACCGATGTCAGGGGTAGGTTCTTTACCCAGAGGGTGGTGAGGGATTGGAATGCCCTGCCAGCATCAGTAGTAAATGCGCCTAGTTTGGGGGCGTTTAAGAGATCCGTAGATAGGTTCATGGACGAAAAGAAATTGGTTTAGGTTGGAGGGTCACAGTTTTTTTTTTGTTTTTTTTTTAACTGGTCGGTGCAACATCGTGGGCCGAAGGGCCTGTTCTGCGCTGTAATGTTCTATGTTCTATGTTCTATGTTCCACTCGATTCACTTTTCCACTTATCTTTGTGTCGTCTGCAAACTTCGTTACCCTACACTCCGTCCCCTCCTCCAGATCATCTATATAAATGGTAAACAGTTGCGGCCCGAGTACCGATCCCTGCGGCACGCCACTAGTTACCTTCCTCCAACCGGAAAAACACCCATTTATTCCGACTCTTTGCTTCCTGTCGGATAGCCAGTCCCCAATCCACTTTAACACACTACCCCCAACTCCGTGTGCCCTAATCTTCTTCAGCAGCCTTTTATGGGGCACCTTATCAAACGCCTTTTGGAAATCCAAAAACACCGCATCCACCTGTTTTCCTCCATCAACCGCCCTAGTCACATCTTCATAAAAATCCAACATGTTCGTCAAGCACGACTTTCCCCTCATGAATCCATGCTGCGTCTGATTGATCGAACCATTTCTATCCAGATGCCCTGCTATCTCCTCTTTAATAATGGATTCCAGCATTTTCCCTACTATAGACGTTAAGCTGACCGGCCTATAGTTACCCGCCTTTTGTCTCCTTCCTTTTTTAAACAGCGGCGTAACATTAGCCGTTTTCCAATCAACCGGCACTACCCCAGAATGCAACGAGTTTTGATAAATAATCACTAACGCATCCACTATTACCTCTGACATTTCTTTCAATACCCTGGGATGCATTCCATCCGGACCCGGGGACTTATCCACCTTCAGTCCCATTAGTCTACCCAGCACTGCCTCTCTGGTAACATTAATTGTATTAAGTATTTCTCCTGCTGCCAACCCTCTATCGTTAATATTTGGCAAACTATTTGTGTCCTCCACCGTGAAGACTGACACAAAAAACTTATTTAAAGACTCAGCCATATCCTCATTTCCCACTATTAACTCCCCCCTCTCGTCCTCCAAGGGTCCAACATTCACTCTAGCCACTCTATTCCTTTTTATATATTTATAAAAACTTTTACTATCATTTTTTATATTAATTGCTAGCCTAGCTTCATAGTCTATCCTTCCTTTCTTTATCGCTTTCTTAGTCTCTCTTTGTTGTTTCTTAAATTTTTCCCAATCACTTGTTTCTCCACTATTTGTGGCCACTCTGTACGCAGCTGTTTTTATTTTAATACTCTCCTTTATTTCCTTCGTTATCCACGGCTGGTTCTCCCTTTTCTTACAATCCTTGTTTTTTGCTGGAATATATTTTTGCTGAGAACTGAAAAGGATCTCCTTAAAAATCCTCCACTGTTCCTCAGCTATCCTACCTGCCAGCCTGCTCTCCCAGTCTACCTTAGCCAATTCATCCCTCATCCTATCATATTTCCCTCTGTTCAAACAGAGGACACTGGTTTGGGACCAAACTTTCTCCTCTTCCATCTGAATCAGAAATTCGACCATATTGTGGTCACTAGACCCAAGAGGGTCCTTCACAATAAGATCCTTAATTCTACCTACCTCGTTACACAATACCAGATCCAAAATAGCTCGTTCCCTCGTCGGTTCCGTAACATGCTGTTCAAGGAAACTATCCCGACAGCATTCTAAGAACTCTTCCTCCATTCCACCCTTACCGACTTGAGTCTGCCAGTCAATGTGCATGTTGAAGTCCCCCATGATTATTGCCATTCCGTTTTTACACGCATCCCTTATCTGCTTGTTTATAGCCCTCCCTACCTCAACATTATTATTTGGGGGCCTATATACCACACCTACTAGTGTCTTTCTCCCTCTACTATTCCTCATCTCTACCCATAATGATTCCACGTTTTGTTCCTCAGAGCCTATGTCATCCCTCAGTACTACCCTGATATTATCTCTTATTAATAGCGCGACCCCACCACCTTTTCCTTCCTGTCTATTCTTCCTAAACGCCTGATACCCCTGGATATTCATCTCCCAGTCCTGGTCACCTTTCAGCCACGTTTCTGTAATGGCCACTAGATCGTACCCACTCGTGCTGATTTGCACCATCAACTCATTTACCTTGTTCCGAATGCTTCGTGCATTCAGGCAAAGTGTCCTTATTCCAGCTTTTATCTGGACCCGCTTTGATGAGTCGCGAACACCCTCTCCCTCTACTCCCTTATCTAAATTACCGCCTTCATTCACTTGCACCCTCTCCTCTACCATTAATTTTGTAATTCCCCTTACCCCTGCATCCTCCACCCCATCAATTAGTTCCTTGATCCTAGTCAACTCTTCTAGCTCCCCTCCCCCCAACCTATCTAGTTTAAATTCTCCCCAGTAACCTTAGCCAACCTACCGGCCAGGATATTGGTCCCCGTGTGATTCAAGTTCCACCCGTTTTTTGTATACAGATCACCCCTGCCCCTAAAGAGGTCCCAATGGTCCAGGAACCTGAATCCCTGCCCCCTGCACCAGTCCCTCAGCCACACATTCATCTTCCACCTCACTCCATTCCTGCCCTCACCTTCCCGTGGCACAGGCAGTAATCCTGAGATTACTACCTTTGCTTTCCTCTTTCTCAGCTGTCTCCCTAATTCCCTGTACTCCCTTTTCATGACCCCTTCTCCCTTCCTACCCACATCAGCGGTACCAATATGTACCGCTACCTCAGGCTCCTCTCCCTCCCACCTCAGGATTTCCGGGACGCGACTAGCGACATCCTGGATCCCGGCCCCAGGGAGGCAGACCACCATGCGAGAATCCCGCCTACCTCCGCAGAAACGCCTGTCTGTCCCCTTCACCATTGAGTCCCCGATTAATACCGCCTTCCTCCTCTTTTCCTTAGCCCTCTGAGTTACAGGGCTGGACTCCACTGCGGAGACACGGCCACTGCTGCTTCCCCCAGGCGGGCTGTCCCCCCCAGCAGTACTCAAGCAGGAGTACTTGTTGTGCAGGGGCAAATCCACTGGGGTGCTCTCAACCACCCTAGCCTTACCCTTCCTGGCCATCACCCACTTGGCCTCCTCCCGTTGCCCTGGTGTGACCACCTGATGATAGCTCTTGTCTATCACCTCCTCATTCTCCCTCATCAGCCTAAGATCCTCGAGCTGCAGTTCCAGCTCCCTAACACGGTCCCTCAGGAACCGCAGCTCGACACACCCCTCACAGATGTGGATGTCCGGGAGGCCAGATGCCTCCAGGACCTCCCACATCCTACACTGGGAACAACACACTGGTTTCACACTCATACTGGACACTTTATGTCAAGTAAGACAGTGAAAAGTTAATAAGAGTGTAAGGAAACAAAAACTCACCCCTGCTCGTCCAAGCCCTGTGAGCCAAAGCCCTGACAGCTCACTCAACTTCCCACTCACTCTGCTGCCCGCTACGATGCTGCCCGCTGTATACTTTGGTGCGCTTTTAAACCCTCCAAAAACTTCCCCAGGCCTCTCCTGGCCCGACTTCCGGTTTTGAAAAAAACCTCCGATTTTAAACCCAAAATTAACTGAAAAAATAAAGAATTAATTAAAGTCAGAAAACCCACTCTCTTACCCTCAGCCTGCTCCTGGGAACAAATCCCTGATATTAACAACTGATATTAAACCCAAACAACTGAGATTAAACCCAAACAACTGATATTAAACCCAGAACAACTGAGATTAAACCCAGAACAACTGATATTAAACCCAAACAACTGAGATTAAACCCAAAACAACTGAGATTAAACCTAAACAACTGATATTAAACCCAAACAACTGAGATTAAACCCAGAACAACTGATATTAAACCCAAACAACTGATATTAAACCCAAACAACTGAGATTAAATCCAAACAACTGATATTAAACCCAAACAACTGAGATTAAACCCAAATAACTGATATTAAATCCAAACAACTGAGATTAAACCCAAACAACTGAGATTAAACCCAAACAACTGAGATTAAACCCAAACAACTGAGATTAAACCCAAATAACTGATATTAAATCCAAACAACTGAGATTAAACCCAAACAACTGAGATTAAACCCAAACAACTGAGATTAAACCCAAACAACTGAGATTAAATCCAAACAACTGAGATTAAATCCACAACAACTGGGATTAAACCCAAACAACTGAGATTAAACCCAAACAACTGAGATTAAATCCAAACAACTGAGATTAAATCCAAACAACTGAGATTAAATCCAAACAACTGATATTAAACCCAAACCACTGAGATTAAATCCAAACAACTGAGATTAAACCCACAACAACTGAGATTAAACCCACAACAACTGGGATTAAACCCAAACAACTGAGATTCAATCCAAACAACTGAGATTAAACCCACAACAACTGAGATTAAATCCAAACAACTGATATTAAACCCAAACAACTGAGATTAAATCCAAACAACTGACATTAAACCCAAACAACTGAGATTAAACCCAAACAACTGAGATTAAACCCAAACAACTGAGATTAAACCCAAACAACTGAGATTAAACCCAAACAACTGAGATTAAATCCAAACAACTGACATTAAACCCAAACAACTGAGATTAAACCCAAACAACTGAGATTAAACCCAAACAACTGAGATTAAACCCAAACAACTGAGATTAAACCCAAACAACTGAGATTAAATCCAAACAACTGAGATTAAATCCACAACAACTGAGATTAAATCCAAACAACTGAGATTAAACCCAAACAACTGAGATTAAACCCAAACAACTGAGATTAAATCCAAACAACTGACATTAAACCCAAACAACTGAGATTAAACCCAAACAACTGAGATTAAACCCAAACAACTGAGATTAAACCCAAACAACTGAGATTAAATCCAAACAACTGAGATTAAATCCACAACAACTGAGATTAAATCCAAACAACTGAGATTAAACCCAAACAACTGAGATTAAATCCAAACAACTGAGATTAAATCCACAACAACTGAGATTAAATCCACAACAACTGGGATTAAACCCGAACAACTGAGATTAAACCCAAACAACTGAGATTAAACCCAAACAACTGAGATTAAACCCAAACAACTGAGATTAAACCCAAACAACTGAGATTAAATCCAAACAACTGAGATTAAATCCACAACAACTGGGATTAAACCCGAACAACTGAGATTAAACCCAAACAACTGAGATTAAACCCAAACAACTGATATTAAACCCAAACAACTGAGATTAAACCCAAACAACTGATATTAAACCCAAACAACTGAGATTAAATCCAAACAACTGACATTAAACCCAAACAACTGAGATTAAATCCAAACAACTGAGATTAAATCCACAACAACTGAGATTAAATCCACAACAACTGGGATTAAACCCGAACAACTGAGATTAAACCCAAACAACTGAGATTAAACCCAAACAACTGAGATTAAATTAAATTAAATTAAACTGTACAGGTCGCACCTGCCCCTAAAGAGATGAAGAGTAATTTCTTTACTCTAATGGCAATGAATCTTTGGAATTCTCTAACTCGGAGTTATGGGTGCTCCTTTGTTGAATAAATATAAGGCTGGAGCAGACAGATTTGTGGTGTCATAAAATTAGGGGATATGGGGGTGGGTGGGAAAGTGAAGATAAAGCCCAGGATCAGTCAGGATTGGACTGAGTGGCAGAGCAGGCTTGAGGGGCCAAATGGCCTCCTCCTGCTCTTATTTCTTATGTTCTTCTATCTTGTGAACTGCGAGTGTTCATTAGCAGAAAAGCCGGAAAAATATTCAAAGTGAAGCAGGGAGAGGAAGATGAATCCATGGGAAGACAGAGAGTTGAGAATCTGAGAGATAGGCCAGACAACAAGGTGAGTTTCAAACCGTTCCAGGGTGGTTTTAGCTCCTAATTCGATAATCTGGACATCTCTCCAAAAGAAACAGATTTGAAACATTGTGGTCAAGTATTTTGAGATTTATTAAGCACACATTGCATACATTTACACACCCACTTAACTGAGAAACCCACATGTGATGGTGATGGGCTCGAACACGTTACAGTTCCCAGCTGAATAATCAGTTAAACAGACACTTTGCAATCAAAACCCTCGTGATTTTCTCCTGTTTCTTCCGAGGCTTTTCTGAGGCATAGGTTTGGGTTTGTGAAAGCCCATTAATGAGAATCTGATAGACCTGATCGTGTAAAGAAAAAAACAGAAAAAGACAAGCTGTACAGACTCGGCAGGTCAGGCAGGAACTGCGGAGTGAAACACAGTTAATGTTTCAGCTCAAAAGCCAGCACATTGACTCGAAATACTAAATTTTACTGATCTCCACAGACGTTGTTTTGCTGAGAGTGCATCCTTGGCAGGATTTTCCTGTGATTTTAGTCCTAATCATATCTTGCTCACATGAGCAGCCTGGGAATGGAGGGATACAAACGATTGGTCTAGTTGGACCAAGGAGCGGCACAGGCTTGGAGGGCCGAAGGGCCTGTTTCCTGTGCTGTACTGTTCTTTGTTCTTTGTTACACTTTTACATCTTCACAATGGGACCAACAGGGACCGTTCACCGGTTCTATGAATCGAATGGAGTGAAGATACAAACATATTGCTTCCTGCTCCACCAGCAGTATCACTACTCCAGATAAGGAGGATCTGATTGGAGCCAGCATATATCAATTTGGTTAATAAAGCTGATGTAATTTCTTCTTTCACTGGGTTCGTGAGATCAGTTGTCAAATATTTCACTTTTCATACACTCACTTCCTATTCTATAGATAAAACAATAAGCCTGTATTCTATTCTGTACCGACCAACATCAACCTGTCACAACCTTCAGAAAAAGGATGATATCTCCCCAGAATTTAGCTTGGATTAACAGTGGTCTGTTTGCCCATTCACAGGGGGCCCATTCTCAGGGGGCTCCACACAGATCATTCTCTCATTAAGCAGAAAGTTAAAAATGGTCAATGTTGGGTCAATCTCTGTCCAACAGCCCAGTAGTCAGTATTTTCAAATTGAGGGTATGTTTCCCTATTTAACAAAGCAAAAGCTAAAGTTCCCACAATCCTGTCACATGAAGAAGAATCAATAATGATGTAACAGTAGCACACAGCGAGCAATGAATCCTTTGCTAGCTACTTAACATTGTAAGGCAGGACGATTAGTGAGCAAAGCTGTCAAACACACAGGCCATCATGCGCTGACTGATACAATCCATCACCAACAATCTTCTGGAGTAAGCCACAGCCGAGAGTTAATCATCTGCAATACTCAAATGAAGATCCACATCCGGAAATCGATTCTTGAGTGACAGCTGCAGCTATATCACAGACAGGAGACATAATTCATATTGCAGTGAGGGTGCAGGGAAATTGTGAAGTAGAGTTTGGGGACAAAAAGTCACATTCACTGCCAATCACTGTCTGGAACTGCACTGGCCATACGGAACAGGTGACATTGCTTCCAACGTTTGTAGTGAAAATGGGACTGGAGAAATGAGTTCAGTGAGGGAGCGAGAGAAGCAAAGGGGAGACTGGATGAAGCAAAGAAAAAGACAGAGAAATAGAGATGGGCACAGAAAGAAAAGGGAGAAAAAGAAAGAGCAGGACAGACTCAAGGAAAAGAGAGAGAGGGAGGGATGGAGACAAAGCAAGTGGCCGAGTAAGACAGAAGGTGAGAAGAGAGAGAGACAAACATTGAAGGTCGGAGAGAGAGAGATGACAAGAGATCAAGACAGAGAGAGAGAGAGAGTTAGCAAGAAATTGAGAGGGAGACAGAGGACAGACATTGAGGCAGCAACAGAGATGGATAGAGGGAGAAAGAGAGCAAAGGAAAGAGAGAGGAAGACAGAGAGAGAGAGAGAGGTGATCTTGGGGTCAGCAGAGCAATGTGAGGTTGTTTCAGACTTTCTTTGCCCTCAATCTGTGAGGGGTTTGGACCAATGGGACTGGACTGTGACAATGCTCCCCACTTCAGCTACACTATAGAGGTTCAGACACCAACGCAGGAACAGGAGGAGGCCACTCGGCCCTTCAACAGGAGGGTGGTCTGGATAATACAAGGATAATCAGCAGGATAGTGAAGCTGCTTTTAATCTGACATGGAGCTCCTGATCTGTGAATTCAGAGTGAGAGGCAGGAATTGATGTCACCAATATTTAATCTCCAAACAGATTCTCACCTCAAGAATAATGTTCTGCATCACTTCAACACCAACATGTCCCATGAATTTAATCACCAATTTAATCTGCGTGCCGCCAATGCCTAAAGACAAAAATCACAATTTTAGAAGGTTAAACACACTCAGCAACCACACTCTGGTGCCTGTTAGGGACACTGAGGGAGCATTTAGCATGGCCAATGCAACTAAGCAACACGTCTTTCAGACTGTGGGAGGAAACTGGAAGGAAAGCACCCAAAGGAAACCCACGCAGACATGGGGAGAATGTGCAGACTCCGCGCAGACAGTGACCCAAGCTGGGAATCGAACCCGTGTCCCTGGCGAGGCAACAATGCGAACCACTGTGCCTCTGAGATACAGGAAAATGAGAGTGTGTGAGGGAGAGATACAACAAACTACAGAAAATGTGTGAGTGTGAGGAACAGATACAGCAAGATACAGAGAATGTGAGAATGAGAGAGAATGATGCTGCCGATATATGGAATGTGAGCGAGAGAGGGATACTGCCAGATATCTATATATGTATATATACATATATATATGGGATCAGAGGTGAGCTGGCAAGGTGGAAACAGAATTGGCTCAGTCATAGAAGACAGAGGGTAGCAGTGGAAGGGTTTCTGAACGGAGGGCTGTGACAAGTGGCGTTCATCAGGGATCAGGACTGGGACCTTTGCTGTTTGTAATATATATAAATGATTTGGAGGAAAATGTAACTGGATTGATTAGTAAGTTTGCGGACGACACAAAGGTTGGTGGGTTTGCGGATAGCAATGAGGACCATGAGAGGACACAGCAGGATATAAATCGTTTGGAGGCTTGGGTGGAGAGATGGCAGATGGAGTTTAATCCGGACAAATGTGAGGTAATGCATTTGGGAAGGTCTAATACAGATGGAAAGATACAGTAAATGGCAGAACCATGAAGTGTATTGATAGAGGGATCTGGGTGTACAGGTACACAGGTCACTGAAAGTGGCAATGCAGGTGGAGAAGGTAGTCAAGAAGGCATACGGCATGCTTGCCTTCATCAGCCGGGGCATTGAGTTTAAAAATTGGCAAGTCATGTTGCAGCTTTATTAAACCTTAGTTGGGCCGCACTTGGAATATCGTGCTCAATTCTGGTCGCCACACTACCAGAAGGATTGGAGGCTTTGGAGAGGGTACAGAAAAGATTTACCAGACCGTTGCCTGGTACGGAGGGCATTACCTATGAGGAGAGGTTGGAGAAACTTGGTTTGTTCTATTTGGAATGACGGAGGTTGAGGGGCGACCTGATAGAAGTCTACAAGATTATGAGAGGCATGGACACAGTGGATAGTCAGAAGCTTTTTCCCAGGGTGGAAGAGTCAATTACTAGGGGGCATAGGTTTAAGGTGCGAGGGGCAAGGTTTAAAGGAGATGTACGAGGCAGGTTTTTTACACAAAGGGTGTGGGTGCCTGGAACTCGCTGCTGGGGTTGTAGTGGAAGCAGATACGACAGTGAGTTTTAAGAGGCGTCTGGACAAATACATGAATAGTATGGGAGTAGAAGGATATGGTCCCCAGAAGGGTAGGGGGTTTTAGTTCAGTTAGGCAGCATGGTCGGTGCAGGCTAGGAGGGCCGAAGGGCCTGTTCTTATGCTGTAATTTTCTTTGTTCTTTGTTCTTTCTTTGACATAGAGAATGTGTGCTTGTGAGAAATACAACAAGCTAGAGAGAATATGTCTCTGTGTGAAAGGGAGATACAGCAGAATATAGCGAATGTGTGTACAAAAGAGTGAGTATAAAGAGCTTGGTAGGAAGTTAAAAAGCAGGACCCCAGGGGTAGTAATCTCAGGATTGCTACCTGTGCCACGTGCCAGTGAGGGTAAGAGTAGGATGCTCGGGCGGATGAACACGTGTGGCTGAGGAACTGGTGCAGGGGGCAGGGTTTCAGATTTCTAGATCATTGGGACCTCTTCTGGGGCAGTTGGGACCGGTACAAGAGAGACGGGTTACACCTGAACTACAAGGGGACCAATATGCTTGCAGGGAGGTTTGCTAGTGCTATTGGGGAGGGTTTAAGCTAGATTTGCAGGGGGATGGGAACCAGAGTGCCAGAGCAGGTAGTGGAGCGGGGGTGAAAATAAATGATGTTAATAGTTCATGCAAAATCACAAATAGAAGGGTTGTGTCTGGTGGTAATAATCTTCTGAGGTGTGTCTATTTCAATGCCAGGAGTATTGTGGGGAAGGCAGACGAGCTGAGGGCGTGGATTGACACATGGAATTATGACATTATAGCCATTAGTGAAACTTGGCTACAGGAGTGGCAGGACTGGCAGCTCAATGTTCCAGAGTTCCGATGTTTCGGACGTGATAGAGGCAGAGGGATGAAGGGTGGCATTGCTAGTCAGGGAAAATGTTACAGCAGTGCTCAGGCAGGACAGATTAGAGGGCTTGTCTGCCAAGGCCATATGGGTGGAGCTGAGAAACAGGAAAGGTATGACCATGTTAATGGGGTTGTATTATGGACCACCCAATAGTCAGCGAGAATTGGAGGACCAAATCTGCAGAGAGATAGCAGACAACTGTAGGAAACATAAAGTTGTGATAGTAGGGGATTTTAATTTTCCACATATAGATTGGGACTCCCATATTGTTAAAGGTCTAGATGGGTTAGAGTTTGTAAAATGTGTCCAGGAACATTTTCTAAATCAATAAATAGAGGTACCAACTAAAGAGGATGCAATATTAGATCTCCTATTCGGAAACAAAGAACAAAGAACAGTACAGCACAGGAAACAGGCCCTTCGGCCCTCCAAGCCTGTGCCGATAATTGGTCCAACTAGACCATTCATTTGTATCCCTCCATTCCCAGACTGCTCATGTGACTATCCAGGTAAGTCTTAAACAATGTCAGCGAGTCTGCCTCCACCACCCTACTTGGCTGTGCATTCCAGGCTCCCACCACTCTCTGTGTAAAAAACGTCCCTCTGATATCTGGGTTATACCTTGCCCCTCTCACCTTGAGCCGTGACCCCTCGTGATCGTCACCTCCGACCTGGGAAAAAGCTTCCCACTGTTCACCCTATCTATACCCTTCATAATCTTGTACACCTCTATTAGGTCTCCCCTCATTCTCCGTTTTTCCAGGGAGAACAAGCCCAGTTTAACCAATCTCTCCTCATAGCTAAGACCCTCCATACCAGGCAACATCCTGGTAAACCTTCCCTGCACTCTCTCTAAAGCCTCCACGTCCTTCTGGTAGTGCGGCGACCAGAACTGGACGCAGTACTCCAAATGTGGCCTAACCAGCGTTCTATACAGCTGCAACATCAGACTCCAGCTTTTATACTATATACCCCGCCCTATAAAGGCAAGCATACCATATGCCTTCTTCACCACCTTCTCCACCTGTCCTGCCACCTTCAAGGATTCGTAGACTTGCACACCTAGGACCCTCTGTGTTTCTATAATCTTGATGGCTCTGCCATTTATTGTATAACTCCCCCCTACATTAGTTCTTCCAAAATGCATCACTTCGCATTTATCTGGATTAAATTCCATCTGCCATTTCACCGCCCAATTTTCCAGCCTATCTATATCTTGCTGTATTGTCCGATAATGTTCATCGCTATCTGCAAGTCCAGTCATCTTCGTGTCATCTGCAAACTTGCTGATAACACCAGTTACACCTTCTTCCAAATCATTTATATATATCACAAATAGCAGAGGTCCCAGTACAGAGCCCTGCGGAACACCACTGGTAAGGAGTTTAACAACACCAGGATAAAGTCCAACAGGTTTAATTGGTAGCAAAAGCCACACAAGCTTTCGGAGCCCCAAGCCCCTTCACAGCATGAACACCACTGGTCACAGAGCTCCAGCCGGAAAAAGACCCTTTGACTGCTACCCTCTGTCTCCTGTGGCCAAGCCAGTTTTCTACCCATCTAGCCACCTCTCCTTGTATCCCATCAGCCTTAACCTTCTTAACCAACCTGCCATGAGGGACTTTGTCAAATGCAAACTTTGCCAAACGAGTTAGGACAAGTGACCGAAGTGTGTGTAGGGGAACACTTTGGTTCCAGTGATCATAACGCCATTAGTTTCAACTTGATCATGGATAAAGATAGATCTGGTCCTCAGGTTGAGGTTCTAAACTGGAAAAAGGCCAAGTTTGAAGAAATGAGAAAGGATCTAAAAAGCGTGGATTGGGACAGGCTGTTCTCTGGCAAGGATGTGATTGGTAAGTGGGAGGCCTTCAAAGGAGAAATTTTGAGAGTGCAGAGTTTGTATGTTCCTGTCAGGATTAAAGACAAAGTGAATAAGGATAAGAAACCTTGGTTCTCGAGGGATATTGGAACTCTGATAAAGAAGAAGAGAGAGATGTATGACATGTATAGGCAACAGGGAGCAAATAAGATGCTTGAGGAGCATAAAAAGTGCAAGAAAATACTTAAGAAAGAAATCAGGAGGGCTAAAAGAAGACATGAGGTTGCTTTGGCAGACAAGGTGAAGGATAATTCTAAGAGCTTCTACAGGTATATTAAGAGCAAAAGGATAGTAAGGGATAAAATTGGTCCTCTTGAAGATCAGAGTGGTCGGCTATGTATGGAACCAAAAGAAATGGGGGAGATATTAAATGGGTTTTTGCATTCGTATTTACTAAGGAAACTGGCATGGAGTCTATGGAAATAAGGCAAACAAGTAGGGAGGTCATGGAACATATACAGATTAAAGGGGAGGAGGTGCTTGCTGTCTTGAGGCAAATCAGAGTAGATAAATCCCTGGGACCGGACAGGGTATTCCGTCGGACCTTGAAGGAGACGAGTGTTGAAATTGCAGGGGCCCTGGCAGATATATTTAAAATGTCGGTATCCACGGGTGAGGTGCCGGATGATTGGAGGATAGCTCATGTTGTTCCGTTGTTTAAAAAAGGCTCAAAAAGTAATGCGGGAAATTATAGGCCGGTAAGTTTGATGTCAGTAGTAGGTAAATTATTGGAAGGAGTACTAAGAGATCGGATCTACAAATATTTGGACAGACAGTGACTTATTAGGGAGAGTCAACATGGCTTTGTGCGTGGTAGGTCATGTTTAACCAATCTATTAGAGCTTTTCAAGGAGGTTACCAGGAAAGTGGATGAAGGGAAGGCAGTGGATGTTGTCTACATGGACTTCAGTAAGGCCTTTGACAAGGTCCCGCATGGGAGGTTAGTTAGGAAGGTTCAGTCGCCAGGTATACATGGAGAGGTAGTAAACTGGATTAGACATTGGCTCAATGAAAGATCACAGTAAGAGTTTTAACAACACCAGCAACAGGTTTATTTGGTAGCAAATGCCATTAGCTTTCGGAGCGCTGCTCCTTCGTCAGATGGAGTGGAAATCTGCTCTCAAACAGGGCACAGAGACACAAAATCAAGTTTTGTGTCTCTGTGCCCTGTTTGAGAGCAGATTTCCACTCCATCTGACGAAGGAGCAGCGCTCCGAAAGCTAATGACACTTGCTACCAAATAAACCTGTTGGACTTTAACCTGGTGTTGTTAAAACTTTGACTGTGTTTACCCCAGTCCAACGCTGGCATCTCCACATCAATGGAAGAAGCCAGAGAGTGGTTGTGGAGGATTGCTTCTCTGAGTGGAGGCCTGTGACTCGTGGTGTGCCACAGGGATCAGTGCTGGGTCCATTATTGTTTGTCATCTATATCAATGATCTGGATGATAATGTGGTCAATTGGATCAGCAAGTTTGCTGATGATGCAAAGATTGGAGGTGTACTGGACAGTGAGGAAGGTTTTCAAAGCTTGCAGAGGGATTTGGACCTGCTAGAAAAATGGGCTGAAAAATGGCAGATGGAGTTTAATGCAGACAAGTGTGAGGTATTGCACTTTGGAAGGACAAACCAAGGTAGAACATACAAGGTAAATGGTAGGACACTGAACAGTGCAGTAGAACAGAGGGATCTGGGAATACAGATACATAATTCCCTAAAAGTGGCGTCACAGGTGGATAGGGTCGTAAAGAGTGCTTTTGGTACATTGGCCTTTATAAATCAAAGTATTGAGTATAAGAGTTGGAATGTTATGGTGAGGTTGTATAAGACATTGGTGAGGCCGAATTCAGAGTATTGTGTGCAGTTTTCGTC
>NW_027590787.1:127500-176564 GCF_964213995.1 Mustelus asterias
AAATTCAAATTCGACCATCTGTCATGACAGGATTCGAACATTACCTGAGTTTTTGGATTAATAGTCTAGTAGAGGTGGCACAGTGGCACAGTGGTTAGCACTGCTGCCCCACAGTGCCAGGGACCCGGGTTCAATTCCCAGCTTGGATCACTGTCTGTGTGGAGTTTGCATGTTCTCCCCATGTCTGCATGGGTTTCCTCCGAGTACTCCGATTTCCTCCACAGTCCAAAGATGTGCAGGTTAGATAAATTGGCCATGCTAAATTCTCCCTCCATGTACCTGAACAGGTGTCAGAGTGTGGCAACTAGGGGATTTTCACAGTAACTTCATTGCACTGTGAATATAAGCCTACTTATGGCTAATAAATAAACTTTACTTTAATTTTAGTGATAATACCTCTAGGCTACCGGCTCCCTAAATACAGCAAGATATAGAGAATGTGTGTGTGAGAGAGAAAAAGGGAGAGAGAAAGACCATAAAATATATAGAATGTGTTTGAGAGTGAGAGAGAAACAGCAAGATAGAAAAAATGTGTGTGTGTGTGTGTGTGCGCGTGTATGTGTGAGACAGAGAGATTTACAGCAAGGTTTAGAGAAAGTGGCCGCTATTTTACTATTTTTTTTCTGAATGCTGGGCGGAATTGAAACTTGGAGTGTTTCAGATCCATTTTCTGGGCGAGTTTTCAGGCCCCCCATACGCACTCTGCCTGTAAAAATATCAGCACGCCTGTTGCTCGCTGCAGAAGCCTATGGGCGGGGCTTAACACACCCGAAAACCCTGCAGAGGGAGGAAGTGCGCACGGGCAGGCCTCTGATGCTGCACATGCGCGTCAGCAGCAGCAGGGGTCTGACAGAAAATAGAGAGCTGTCAGGCCCCTGCTAGTACAGGCTGCCTGAAGCAGTTCCCCCCAACCGTGCAATCGCAAGGGTCTGCGGCCTGAGATATAGCCCCCACTGACACTTCCTGCTGCCTTGACTGTTCGCAGACCACCCCTTCCCCCATTGGTCACAGGCCCGTTGCCCTCCCCCCACCGATCGCAGACCTGCCGCCCTCCCCCCATTGATCGCTGCAGAGTGGCAGCGGGCCCTGTCCCCCATTAGTCCCGCCCCATCCACTATTTAGCCCACCCCCATTGCTCCCCGCCAAAACTGTCCGGTGGGCATTGCCCAGGTGGCATTGCCAGTCTGGCACTGCCCAAGGGGCATCCCCCCTTCCCCTCGGCCTCCCAGGTTGGGGGGGGGGGGGGGTGGCCTCAATGGCCTCCGGTTCCACTGGCGATGGCAAATTGACTCTTTCCCATTCATGCAGAGCATGTCTATTTCTCGCTGGAGAGAGATCATAAAGAGAGGTGGGCCCAGATGATTGAGTGTCAGACTCACTAAGCCGATGTAAAACATCATTATAATACATTTCTATATGTTAACTTACCTCTTGCCCATCTGTGGTGTGAGGCTGACCGCGCTGGAAATGCAGCACTTGTAAAATGGCGCCGGTTGCAAACAAATGGTGCCAATTGTGCTCAGTGCTTTCCGCCTGACTTTACTAAAGCATCGCGGCCAAATACACGGTAATACTGCCTCCAGTGTGTTTCCATTTCATAGAATCATAGAGTGCAGAAGAAACCCTTCAGGCCAACGAGTCCGCACTGACACATTAGAAACACCTGAACTCCGACCTAATCCCATTTGCCAGCACTTGGTCCATCGCCCTGAATGTTATGACATGCCAAGTGCTCATCCAGGTATTTTTTAAAGGATGTGAGGCATCCCGCCTCCACCACCCTCCCAGGCAGCACATTCCAAACCATTGACAGCCTCTGGGTATAAAAGATTTTCCTCACATTCCCTCTAAACCCCCTGCCCCTCACTTTCAACCTATGTCCCCTTGTGGCTGACCCTTCAACTAAGGGGAACAACTGCTCCTTATCCACTCTGTCCATGTCTCTCATAAGCTTGTATACCTCGATCAGGTCTCCCCTCAGCCTTGTCTGCTCCAACGAAAATAACCCAAGCCGACACAACCACTCTTCATAACTTAAATGTTCCACATCAGGCAGCATCCTGGTGAATCTTCTCTGCACCACCTCCAATGCAATCACATCCTTCCGATAATGTGGTGAGCAGAACTGCACACAGTGCTCTAGCTGTGTACTCACCAAAGTTGCAACATAAGTTCTCTGCTTTTGTAATCTATGCCTCGATTGATAAAGGCAGGTATCCCATATGACTTTTTCACCACCCTACTAACCTGCCCTTCCGCTTTCAGAGATCTGTGGACAAATACACCAAGGTCCCTTTGTTCCACAGAACTTCCGAGTGTCCTACCATTCATTGAATACTTTCTTGTCAAATTACTCCTTCCAAAGTGTATCACCTCACATTTTTCAGGGTTAAATCCCATCTGCCACTTATCTGCCCATTTTGTCTATGTCTTCCTGTAGCCCAAGACGCTCTGCCTCACTGTTAAGCACCTGTCCAATCTTTGTGTCATCCGCAAACTTACTAACCCTACTCCCCACATAGTCAATGTCATTTATATAAATAATGAATAATAGGGGACCCAACACAGATCCCTGTGGTACGTTGCTGCACACTGGATTCTAGTCACAAAAGCAGCATTCTGTTATCACCCTCTGTCTCCTGCAACTGAGTGTATTTTGAATCCACTTGATCAAATAACCCTCTATCTCATATCAATTTACCTTCTTTACAAGTGTCCCATGTGGGACTTTGTCAAAGGCTTTGCTGAAATCCATATAAACTACATTGACCCCTCGTCTACACACCTAGTCAACTAACACGTCAGTCAACGACACATGGTAGCACAGTGGTTAGCACTGCTGCTTCACAGCACCAGGGACCTGGGTTCGATTCCCGGCTCGGGTCACTGTCTGTGTGGAGTTTGCACATTCTCCTCGTGTCTGCGTGGGTTTCCTCCGGGTGCACCGGTTTCCTCCCACAGTCCAAAGATGTGCGGGTTAGGTTTGATTGGCCATGCTGAAATTGCCCCTTCGTGTCCTGAGATGCACAGGTTAGAGGGATTAGTGGGTAAAATATGTAGAGATATGGGGGTAGGGCCTGGGTGGGATTGTGGTCGGTGCAGACTCGATGGGCCGAGGGGCCTCTTTCTGTACTGTAGGATTTCTATGAATCTATGATACTCAAAACATTCAATCAAATTTAAGGCTAGTGTTTGCAAGATATTGAGAATGTGAGAGTTTAAGGTTATTTTAAGTTTAATTATTATTGTTACAAGTAGGCTTACATTAATTTACGGCAATGAAATTACTGTGAAAATCTCAATCTCTGGCACCTGTTCAGATACACAGAGAGAATTTAGCACAGCCAATGCATCTAACCTGCACATCTTTCAGACTGTGGGAGGAACCCGGTGCACCCGGAGGAAACCCATGCAGACACAGGGAGAACGTGCAGACAGTGACCCAAGCCAGGAATCGAACCCATGTCCCTGGTGCTGTGAGGAAATAGTGCAAACAGCTGTGACACTGAGATACAGGAAGATAGAGAATGACTGTGTGTAAGGGAGAGAAACGGCAAAATACAAAGAATGTGTGAGTGTGAAAGAAAGATACAGCAAGACATAGCAAATGTCTGTGTGTGAAAGAGATGGTAGTCATGATGTGGAGATGCTGCTGTTGGACTGGGGTGAACACAGTAAGAGTTTTAGTGACACCAGATATCCACTCCATCTGAGGAAGGAGCAGCGCTCCGAAAGATAATGGCATTTGCTACCAAGTAAACCTGTTGGACTTTAATGTGGTGTTGTTAAAACTCTTACTGCGAAAGAGATACAGCGAGATATAGAGAACGTGTATGTGTGTGAGGGAGAGTCATAGAGTCATAGAGAGGTTTACAGCATGGAAACAGGCCCTTCGGCCCAACTTGTTCATTCCTGCCTTTTTTTAAAAACCACTAAGCTTGTCCCAATTGCCCGTGCTTGGTCCATATCCCTCTATACCCATCTTACCCATGTAACTGTCTAAATGCTTTTTAAAAGACACAATTGTACCCGCCTCCACTACTACCTCTGGCAGCTCGTCCCAGACACTCACCACCCTCTGTGTGAAAAAATTGCCCCTCTGGACACTTTTGTATCTCTCCCCTCTCACCTTAAACCTATGCCCTCTCGTTTTAAACTTTGTCCTTTTTCGTTTGGGAAAAGATGTTGACGATCGAGCTGATCTATGCCCCTCATTATTTTATAGGCCTCTATAAGATACGGAAAGGTAAAGAATGTTTGCATATTTGATATAACAGGCTAGAGGGAATGTGTCCGATGTGAGAGACAGATACAGCAAGATATAGGAAATGTGAGTGTGAGAGAGAGATACAGCAAGATAGAGAGTGCGTGTGTGAGAGAGAGAGAGATACAACAACAAGCTCGAGGGAATATGTCTGTTTGAGAGAGAGAGGTATAACGAGATATAGAGAATGTGTGTGTGTGAGAGAGAGAGATATACAGCAAGATATAGAGATAGAGTGTAAGAGAGAGAGAAACCGTATGGCCAATCCACCTAACCCGCACATCTTTGGACTGTGGGAGGAAATCGGAGCACATGGAGCAAACCCATGTCGACACGGGGAGAATGTGCAGACTCCACACAGACAGTAACCGAGGCCGGAATTAAACCTGAATCCCTGGCACTGTGAGACAGCAGTGCTAACCACTGTGCCAACGTGTCATCCGATGTGGGCGAGTGAGAGAGATACAGCAAAATATAGAGACTGTGTGAGTATGAGTGAGAGATACAGCAGGATATAGAGAATGTCTGTGAGTATGAGAGAGAGATAATGTGGAGATAGAACATAGAACATAGAACATAGAACAGTACAGCACAGAACAGGCCCTTCGGCCCACGATGTTGTGCCGAGCTTTATCTGAAACCAAGATCAAGCTATCCCACTCCCTATCATCCTGGTGTGCTCCATGTGCCTATCCAATAACCGCTTAAATGTTTCTAAAGTGTCTGACTCCACTATCACTGCAGGCAGTCCATTCCACACCCCAACCACTCTCTGCGTAAAGAACCTACCTCTGATATCCGTCCTGTATCTCCCACCACGAACCCTATAGTTATGCCCCCTTGTAATAGCTCCATCCACCCGAGGAAATAGTCTTTGAACGTTCACTCTATCTATCCCCTTCATCATTTTATACACCTCTATTAAGTCTCCCCTCAGCCTCCTCCGCTCCAGAGAGAACAGCCCTAGCTCCCTCAACCTTTCCTCATATGACCTACCCTCCAAACCAGGCAGCATCCTGGTAAATCTCCTCTGCACTCTTTCCAGCGCTTCCACATCCTTCTTATAGTGAGGTGACCAGAACTGCACACAATATTCCAAATGTGGTCTCACCAAGGTCCTGTACAGTTGCAGCATAACCCCACGGCTCTTAAACTCCAACCCCCTGTTAATAAAAGCTAACACACTATAGGCCTTCTTCACAGCTCTATCCACTTGACTGGCAACCTTTAGAGATCTGTGGATATGGACCCCAAGATCTCTCTGTTCCTCCACAGTCTTCAGAACCCTACCTTTGACCCTGTAATCCACATTTAAATTTGTCCTACCAAAATGAATCACCTCACATTTATCAGGGTTAAACTCCATTTGCCATTTTTCAGCCCAGCTTTGCATCCTATCTATGTCTCTTTGCAGCCTACAACAGCCCTCCACCTCATCCACTACTCCACCAATCTTGGTGTCATCAGCAAATTTACTGATCCACCCTTCAGCCCCCTCCTCTAAGTCATTAATAAAAATCACAAAGAGCAGAGGACCAAGCACTGATCCCTGCGGCACACCGCTAGCAACCTGCCTCCAATCCGAAAATTTTCCATCGACCACCACCCTCTGTCTTCGGTCAGACAGCCAGTTACCTATCCAATCGGCCAACTTTCCCTCTATCCCACACCTCCTCACTTTCATCATAAGCCGACCATGGGGGACCTTATCAAACGCCTTACTAAAATCCATGTATATGACATCAACTGCCCTACCTTCATCAACACACTTAGTTACCTCCTCAAAAAATTCTATCAAATTTGTGAGGCACGACTTGCCCTTCACGAATCCGTGCTGACTATCTCGGATTAATCCGCATCTTTCTAAATGGTCGTAAATCCCGTCCCTAAGGACCCTTTCCATCAATTTACCAACCACCGAAGTAAGACTAACCGGTCTATAATTACCAGGGTCATTTCTATTCCCTTTCTTAAACAGAGGAACAACATTCGCCATTCTCCAGTCGTCTGGCACCATCCCCGTGGACAGCGAGGACCCAAAGATCAGCGCCAAAGGCTCTGCAATCTCATCCCTTGCCTCCCACAGAATCCTAGGATACATTTCATCAGGCCCAGGGGACTTATCGACCTTCAGTTTATTCAAAACTGCCAAGACATCCTCCCTCCGAACATCTATTTCCTCCAGCCTATTAGCCTGTAACACCTTCTCTTCCTCAAAAACATGGCCCCTCTCCTTGGTGAACACTGAAGAAAAGTATTCATTCATCACCTCGCCTATCTCTACTGACTCCATACACAAGTTCCCACTACTGTCCTTGACCGGCCCTAACCTCACCCTGGTCATTCTTTTATTCCTCACATAAGATTAAAAAGCCTTGGGGTTTTCCTTGATCCGACCCGCCAAGGACTTCTCATGTCCCCTCCTAGCTCTCCTAAGCCCCTTTTTCAGCTCATTCCTTGCTAACTTGTAACCCTCAATCGAGCCATCTGAACCTTGTTTCCTCATCCCTACATAAGCTTCCCTCTTCCTTTTCACAAGACATTCCACCTCTTTTGTGAACCATGGTTCCCTCACTCGGCCATTTCCTCCCTGCCTGACAGGAACATACCTATCAAGGACATCCAGTATTTGTTCCTTGAAAAAGTTCCACTTTTCATTAGTTCCTTTCTCTGACAGTTTCTGTTCCCAACTTATGCCCCCTAATTCTTGCCTAATCGCATCATAATTACCCCTCCCCCAATTGTAAACCTTGCCCTGCCGTACGGCCCTATCCCTCTCCATTGCAATAACAAAAGACACCGAATTGTGGTCACTATCTCCAAATTGCTCTCCCACAACCAAATCTAACACTTGGCCCGGTTCATTTCCCAGTACCAAATCCAATGTGGCCTCACCTCTAGTCGGCCCATCCACATATTGTGTCAGGAAACCCTCCCGCACACACTGCACAAAAACTGCCCCATCCAAACTATTTGACCTACAAAGGTTCCAATCAATATTTGGAAAGTTAAAGTCCCCCATGACAACTACCCTGTGACCCCCACACATATCCATAATCTGCTTAGCAATTTCTTCCTCCACATCTCTATTACTATTTGGGGGCCTATAGTAAACTCCTAGCAACGTGACCGCTCCTTTCCTATTTCTAACTTCAGCCCATATTACCTCAGTGTGCAGATCCCCCACGAAGTGCCTTTCCGCAGCCGTTAAACTATCCTTGATTAACAATGCCACTCCTCCACCTCTTTTACCAGCTTCCCTACACTTTGTGAAACATCTATACCCCGGAACGTCCAACAACCATTCCTGTCCTTGTTCTACCCACGTCTCCGTAATGGCCACAACATCGTAGTCCCAAGTACCAATCCACGCCCCAAGTTCATCTACCTTGTTCCGGATGCTCCTTGCATTGAAGTAGACACACTTCAACCCACCTTCCTGTCTACCAGTACCCACCCTTGACCCTGATACCTTCCCCAATACCTCACCACCCTCTCTGACTTCTGGACTACAACTCCCTTTCCCACTCCCCTGACAAATTAGTTTAAACCCCCCTGAAGAGCCGTAACAAATTTCCCTCCGAGGATATTGGTGCCCCTCTGGTTCAGGTGCACCCCGTCCTGTTTGTACAGGTCCCACCTTCCCCAGAACGTGTTCCAATTATCCACGTATCTGAAACCCTCCCTCCTACACCATCCCTGCAACCACATATTTAACTGCACTCTCTCCCTGTTCCTCAACTCGCTATCACGTGGTACCGGCAATGTACCAGAGATGACCACATGTTTTGTCTTGGCTCTCAGCTTCCAGCCCAGCTCCAGAAATTCCTGCTTTAAATCCCCGTCCCTTCTCTTACCTATGTCATTGGTACCAATGTGCACCACGACTTGTGACTGTTTCCCCTCCCCCTTCAGAATCTGGAAAACACGGTCTGAGACATCACGGACCTTGGCATCCGGTAGGCAACATACCATCCGTGAGTCTCTTTTGCTGCCACAGAACCTCCTATCTATCCCTCTAACTAACGAGTCCCCAATAACTATCGCCCTCCCGCTCTCCCCCTTTCCCTCCCGAGCCACAGAGACGGACACAGTGCTGGAGATCCTCTCACTGCGGCTCCCCACTGGTATGTCATCCCCCTCAACCGTATCCAAAGCGGAATACTTGTTGCTAAGGGGAATGACCACCGGGGATCCCTGCACGGACTGCTTCCTCCCAGCCCCTCTCACCGTCACCCATCTGTTTTCAATCCTCGGAGTAACTGTATTCCTAAAGCTTGTGTCTATGGCCATCTCTGCGTCCCTGATGATCCTAAGTTCATCCAACTCCAGCTCCAGTTCCCTAACACGGTTTTGGAGGAGCTGCAGATGGGTGCACTTCCCACAGGTGTAATCAGTAGGGACACTGTCGTCGTCCCTCACCTCAAACATAGTGCAAGAGGAACATTGCACTGCCTGCACACCCATCCCCTCTAGATACCTTGCCAGTACCAGGTAGAAAGTGCAAAAATGAATTCAAACTCACCCCTACTCGCCCTTTCAGCCTAAGCCCTGTGAGCCAAAGTCTTATAGCTCACACTCTGCTTCCCACACACTCAAGCCCTGTGAGCCAAAGTCTTATAGCTCACACTCTGCTTCCCACACACTCAAGCCCTGTGAGCCAAAGTCTTATAGCTCACACTCTGCTTCCCACACACTACGCTGCCCGCTCCCGACGCTGCCCGCTGTATACTGCAGCCTACCTTTTATACTTCACGCGCTTAAAGAAACCCTTCCCAGACTCCTTTGCTGCCCACTTCTAGTTTTCACTTTAAACTTGAAAAACTGCTGTTAAAGTAAAGGCCAAAAAAATACACACACTAGCTGACTAATTAAATAAATAAACAATTCAATTAATCCAATTAATCTCTTACCAACACTGCTGCCTTCAATCACCCCTCTCAGCTTGCTCCAGTGGACTGGGGTAAGCACAGTAAGAAGTCTCACAACACCAGGCTAAAGTCCAACAGTTTTATTTGGTAGCACAAGCCACAAGCTTTCTGAGCGCTGCTCCTTCATCAGATGAGTGGGAGTTCTGATATACAGAATATATACAGGATATAGAGAATGTGTGAGTGAGAGAGAGAGATACAGCAGGATATAGAGAATGTGTGAGTGAGAGAGAGAGATACAGCAGGATATAGAGAATGTGTGAGTGAGAGAGAGAGAGAAATACAGCAGGATATAGAGAATGTGTGAGTGAGAGAGAGAGATACAGCAGGATATAGAGAATGTGTGTGAGAGAGAGAGATACAGCAGGATATAGAGAATGTGTGAGTGAGAGAGAGAGATACAGCAGGATATAGAGAATGTGTGAGTGAGAGAGAGAGACAGCAGGATATAGAGAATGTGTGAGTGAGAGAGAGAGACAGCAGGATATAGAGAATGTGTGAGTGAGAGAGAGAGATACAGCAGGATATAGAGAATGTGTGAGTGAGAGAGAGATACAGCAGGATATAGAGAATATGTGAGTGAGAGAGAGATACAGCAGGATATAGAGAATGTGTGAGTGAGAGAGAGATACAGCAGGATATAGAGAATGTGTGAGTGAGAGAGAGAGAGAGAAATACAGCAGGATATAGAGAATGTGTGAGTGAGAGAGAGAGATACAGCAGGATATAGAGAATGTGTGTGAGAGAGAGAGATACAGCAGGATATAGAGAATGTGTGAGTGAGAGAGAGAGATACAGCAGGATATAGAGAATGTGTGTGAGAGAGAGAGATACAGCAGGATATAGAGAATGTGTGAGTGAGAGAGAGAGAGAGATACAGCAGGATATAGAGAATGTGTGAGTGAGAGAGAGAGATACAGCAGGATATAGAGAATGTGTGAGTGAGGGAGAGAGATACAGCAGGATATGGAGAATGTCTGTGTGGGTGAGCATATGAAAGAGAAATGAAAAAGCAAGAGTGGCAAAATCTTTAAAGAAATAGTTGGTCAATTATCCAGTGAGTGAATTAGAACCTTGTGCAATCTGATCCAAGTGCGGAGACCACTTTCTTCCCCATCATGTCACACATGCAGCCAATGTTCAAACCCCAATAATGTCCAATTTAAAAATCTGCAAGTTGCTGCTCCACCAATCACAGCAAATGTGGCAGAGGAACAGCCTGTGATTGGAGCTGTGGTGTGAATGTGAAGGTCCATGATGCATTCTCACTCTCATGGCCGCCCTTGCAGTCTCCCCTACAGGAACATAGGGATCTGAATGATCGCACAGCCTCCTACTCCCTTTCAGTCAGTGATTTCCAAACCCTGACCACCCTTTGGCTGAAAATATTTTCTTTTCATTTCCCCTTTAAATTTTTAGCCAATAACTCTCAATCTGTACCCCCGCCCCTTCCCACAGTTACTAAACACTCTGCAAAGGTAAATTGTCCCTTCCCATCCACACTATCTAGATCAACCAATCAATGCTCACCTCTTCAAAAGACAACAAACCCAGCCTATCCAATCTTTCAAAACAAAACAGAAAAGGCTGGAAAATCTCAGCAGGTCTGACAGGCATCTGTGGAGAGAGAATAGAGCTAACGATTCGAGTCTGGATGACCCTTCACCAGAGTTCCAGCTCGGACCCTTCGTCAGAAGTCCTGACTTTCGGCACGGAGCTGATTGTGCTGACAAAAAAACACTTGAGAGACTCGCGACCGGCGCTCGCTAAAGGCCCCCAGCTGCTGTGTCCCGGTTTGCAGCACAGTGGGCCCGAGAGTCCCGGCCTGTATCTTTATTCAAATAGGGAGACCAAAACTGTGCCCAGATTTTATGATGTGGTCCCACCAAGACCCTGTACAGCTGCAGTAAAACGTGCTCACATTACATTCCATTGCCCTGACAAGACCAACATTTCACTTCTGTCCTAACCACTGATGAGACCATTATCGTGATGTGGTGATTTATGGAGCAGGACAGCCAGGTCCCTCTGTACCTCCCAGTTCACCAATCTCTCTACATTTCAATCATCTGAAGCTTTTCTATTGATTCTGACCAGTCACACTTTCTGGGTGACCACAAACACCAATGACAAAATAAACATGCACTGATAGCAAAATGATTGGAACAGAATCCCACTCCCCTCACACAATCCATCTCACTCCCCTCGCCCACTCTGTCCATAGCAACCCTTCTCTCAGTTTGATTTTCAAAATGCTAATACCTGATGCTGCTGTAACGTTCCAATGAGGCGAATCATAAGGCGGGCTGGTCTGTGGTGTGGGCGGTTGGGTTGGAACTGGACCAGCTTCTGTGAATGAGGAACAGAAAGGTGAGAGAATGTGTGAGAGCAACATCCAACACGAACACAAAATACAGTGAGGAACAGGAGTCTGTAAGTCAAACATGAACTCTGCCCATCCACACAGACGCTGTCACCATGGTGAATACTTGACATTGTTCTCACCAATCGCCAAACTCAGATTCAAACCATTGTGAGAGCTCAGCCAATGATATTGTAGAGGCAAAACTGTCTCTGCAATCGTCCGAATGTGACTTCGAACCAGACTGGACCCACATGGGTCATCCCACACTCCACACTGGATAGCCCATGCGAGGCAGCCCACACCCCCAAACAGGACCCCCAACACGGGACCCTTTATACAGGATAGTACACACACTCCTGACCCCCTAACTGACTCTTGCACAAATCAGCTGTCAGTAAGAAACCCAAACCCCACCCCTGCCAATCCCCCCCCCCCATAACCATTGCCGATGTGAACCAACACCCTGACCCCGTGTCCGACCAGACTGCTACACCCACTCCCCGCATACCCTGGCCAATCCTCTACATGAACTGGCTAGTGCCCTCATGCACCGCCCCCCCGCCCCCCCCCCCCCCCCCCCCCCCACCAAAAAAAACTGACTTAACAGTCTGACTGCACACAACCCCCACCCCCCCATGAGCAAACACTCCAGCCCCCGTGACCGATCCAACAACCCCCCCACTTCCATAACCAAACCCTGCACCCCTTGCATGACCAACCCTCCCCCACCTCTGCCACCCCTTCCTGACCGAGTCCCCTCCCCTAAATCCCCACACTCCCTCCCCCACTCCCTTGTTTGCTGTTCTGTTATTTTCAGTGGGAGTTTTATTTGCAGTTGCCTGACAGAAGTTGTTGCGGTACAAAAGGGGTATGAGCTCCTTCACTCCATTGTTTCTGGCTCGAAAGCCAGTGTCTCCCTGCACTGCCTGAATTTTCATATATGCCCACATTATACTGCATTTTTCAGATTTCTGTCCACACATATCAATCTCCTTTTATATCCTCTTCACAATTTACTTTCCTACCTATCTTTGTGGTGACAGCAAATTTAGCAACCATACCTTCAGTTCCTTCATTTACGTTGCTATTCAAATGTCCCTTTAGCATCCATGATGACTGAGATTCCACAGCCCTCTGCAATGGAGAATTCCGAGGATTCACAACCCTCGGATTTTATGAATTAAAAAAAAATCTTCCCCTTGCTCCTAAGTGGCGTACCCATATTTTGAAATTCTGTCCCCTGGTTCGAGTCCCAAAGTGAAGAATCCTATCCTCACACTTAGGTCAAAATAGAAGAATTGTTGGGGTTGAATCTGGGTTCATAACATACCTTGGGGACCCTAACGTTGCTACTTTGCTACTCCTGAACTCAATCCCTCTGGCAATAGAAGCTAATAAACCATTAGCTTCATAATTGTTCATTGCTCCTGCATTCTAGCTTTTAGTGATTTATTGGAAAGAATCATAGAATCATAGAAACCCAACAGTACAGAAAGAGGCCATTCGGCCCAACGAGTCTGCACCGACCACAATCCCAACCAGGCCCGACCCCCATATATTTTTACCCACTAATCCCTCTAACCTACACATCTCAGGACACGAAGGGGCAATTTTAGCATCGCCAATCAACCTAACCCGCACATCTTTGGACCGTGGGAGGAAACCGGAGCACCCGGAGGAAACCCACGCAGACACGAGGAGAATGTGCAAACTCCACACAGACACTGACCCAAGCCGGGAATCGAACCCAGGTCCCTGGAGCTGTGAAGCAGCAGTGCTTTGACGAGGGATTCCTAATCTCGCACCATTTCAGAAATACTCCACACACTTGTTCCTCCTCGCAAATTGTAAGCATAACCTTATATTTTCTACGTTATATTCTATCTGACATCTACTTGTCCACTCACTAAGCCCTTTTGGAAGAACATATTTAGTCCCCACATCCAAATTATTGATCAAAATTGTGAACAGCTGGGGCCCAAGCTCTGACCCTTGTGGTTCCCTCTGGTCAGAGGCTGCTAACGCCAGAATGAGCTGTTTATTGTCACTCTGCTTTCTGCCTGTTAACCAATCTTTAATCGATGCCAGTATATTACCTCCTATCCCAATGCTTTATTTGTGTTGACCAACTTTCCATTGCTGACCTGATCAAAAGCCTTCTGAAACTCCAGGAACACTGCATCCACTTTTCTCAATTATGTTAGGAATATCCTCACAAACCTCCAACATGTTTGTCAAACGTGATTCACCATTGATTAATCCATGTTGACTATGCCCAATCACATCTTCATTATCAAAATGTCTATTCCACAACTCCTTGAGAATTAATTATTTTAATTTCCCTCCTTGTGCAGGAAGGTTAGTGAGTGAGTGAAGGGCGACAAACGGGCTATCAGAGTGTCTGAATCATTTCCCTTTGCTAAAAATTATACTTTGAGTGTCAGTCCCTTACAAAGCAGAGGCTCTCGTGTAACTTTGTCAGTTGAGCTGCTGAGCTGGGACATCCCAGAGTTTTCTCTTTACATCATTTCCAAACACCAATGTACCTGTGCAGTAAGCGAGGGAACAGGCAGGTGACTTCTTCAACTCATAAACAAAGAAATTGTAGCAGCGTTTGATCTTTATTTCTTGGTGCCAGCGACAGGTGTTTCCACTCCAGTGAAAACAAACTGTCCTCTTTACTATCCCTTCACGCAGACTGGGATGAGATCCTGAAATGAGGAATAGAAAGATTGAAAAGTGTCTCCAGTGTGAATTGTGTTGGACAGTCAATGTCAATCTGATGTAACAGAGTCTGAAATTACCTTTTAACCAGCCTGTGGCGTGTGTGGAGCAACGTCTTACTGGAACAACAGTCTCAGGAATGGTCGAACTACCAGGACTGAAAGGACAATCACACAGTTCATCGCTGTACTGATGCAATCCAAATAAAAAGAGGCTGCAAATACTCAGCTGGTCAGGCAGCCTCTGCGGCGAGAAACAGAATAACGTTACCCTTTGTGACGAACCATCTTCAGAGCAGAGGAGTTATCACAACACCAAACATTAACTCTGTTTATTTCCAGAGATGCTGGCTGACCTGCTGTATATTTCCAGCATTTTATTTTTGTTATTTCATTATTTTAAGGAAGAGGTGTGTGAAATATTAAATGAGATTAGCTCAGTGAGGGAGGAAATATGAAGATGTTTACCATCCTTGAAAGTGGATATGTCCCCAGGCAGAGACAATTCATACCGGAGGCTGCTGAGGAAAGCAAGGGAAGATGTAACAAAGACACAAAGCATCTTCACCCATCAACTGTGCCTATAGATGTGGAGCTGGAAAAGTAATGACATTGATTAAGAGACAGCCGGAGTAATTACAGAGCATTCAGCCTCATGTCTGTGGTGGGAAAATAATGGGAAATAATTCTGTGAAATAATAGAAATCATCATTTGGGAAGGTTTAAATAAATTTGAGTCAGAATGGATTTGTTCAAATAAGTCAAGTCTCAATAACTTGATTACATTGATTGGCAAAGTAACATGGAGAGTTGATGAGTGTAACATATATGATATAGTCCACAAGGGTTTTAGCAAGAGCTTTGACAAGGTCAAACAAGACTCACTCGTCAGGAAATTGGAAGGAGAGTTGGATGCCAATTGTCTCAATGTCAGAAGCAAAGGGTTGTGGGTAGTGTGGTTATTGAGATTGGAAGGTTATTCCCAGTGGAATTCCAGAGGGATCTGTACTGAGTTCCTTGTGTTCTTGTGGTAGTGTCAATGAAATGGAATTAAAAGTTGGGGACATGAATAAGATGTCTGCAGCAGAGATGAAAATCGTTCATGCGCTTGATAGTGAGGAAGAAAGCTGTAAACAGCAGGAAGATATCGATGGATTGGTCAGGTGGGTAGATGTGTGAGCAATAGAACTCAATGTGGAGAAGTGTGAGGGAATGGGTTTTGGGAGGACAAACACTGGATGGAGAACACACAATGAATGGTGGATATTGAGGTGAGTGGTGGAGCAGAGGGATCTTGGAGTATATGTCTATTGATTGCTGATGATAGCGCGACAGGAAAATAAGGTGCTCAAGATGATGCTGTAGAGATTTTTCTTTATTGATCAAGGACACGATTAGAAGAGGAAGGAGGTGTTTCTCTAATTGTATAAAACAATTGTTAGAGCACAAATAGAGTACAGTGTACAGTTCTGGTCACCACATCACCAAAAGAGTCTGGTAGAGACAATTGATGAGGATGGCCGGCACGGTGGCACAGTGGTTAGCACTGCTGCCTCACAGTGCCAGGGACCCGGGTTCGATTCCCGGCTTGGGTCACTGTCTGTGTGGAGTTTGCACATTCTCCCCATGTCTGCGTGGGTTTCCTCCGGGTGCTCCAGTTTCCTCCAGGGGCAATAGCCAATATAAGTGCATGGGGTTGTGGGGATGTGGCCTAGTGTGACTGTGGTTGGTGCAGACTCGATGGGCCAAATGGCCTTCTTCCACACTGTGGGATTCTATGAGATGTTGGAACATTTTATTCAGGAGGGGAGATTTCATTCTGACATATAACATCAGGAGGTATCTGGATTGAGTGGATTAGGAAGAATCGGTTTTCATTTGCAGAGAGGTCAATGTCCAGGGAGCAAAGATTGAGAATAATTGTGGGAACATTGAGTGGGGGGCGCTGAGGAGGAGTATTTCCACACACCGAGTGGTGTGAACCTCACAGAGCTAGAAGGTGGCACTCTGCTTTTTCAACCAGTATGGATACAATGGATCGAATGGCCTCGTACTGCACCCTGAATTTTAACATGTTTAAACATATTGCCACCCATCCCAGCAAGTCACTTTCCTCTCAGTCACAGAATCGAAAAATGAAACAGTGCAGAAGAGGCCCTTCAGCCCGTCAAGTCTGCATTGATACGTGAGAATCCCCTGACCTTCATACCTAATTCTGGTTACCACCTCTTGGCCCGTAGCCTTGAATGTTATGGCATACCAAGTGCTCATCCAGGTACTTTTGAAAGGATGTGAGGCAACCTGACTCTACCACCCACCAAGGCAGCACATTCCACACCATCACCACCCTCTGGGTAAAATCATTTTCCCTCACATCCATCCTAAGTTTCCTGCCTCTCACCTTGAACTTGGGCCCGTGTGACTGACCCTTCAACTAAGGGGAACAGCTTCTCCCTATTCACTCTGTTCATGTCTCTCAGAATCTTGTACACTTCGATCAGCTCGCCCCTCAGCCTTCTCTGCTCCAGTGAGAACAACCCAAGCCTCTCCAACCTCTCTTCATAACTTAACAGTTCTATCCCAGGCAGCATCCTAGTGGATGGATAATGTGGTGACGAGAACTGCACACAGGACTCTAGCTGTGGCCTCACCAAAGTCCGATACAACTCCAACATAACCTCCCTGCTTTTGTAATCTCTGCCTCCAATAATAAAGGCAAGTGTTTCATATGACTTTTTCACCACCCTACTAATTGTGCTTCTTCCTTCGGTGATCTATGTACAAACATGCCAAGGTCCCTTTTTTCCTCAGAGAGTTCTTAGTGTCATGCCATTCATTGAATACTTCCTTGTCAAATTACTCCTTCCAAACTCATACTTTTCAGGGTTAAATTCCATCTGCCCCTGATCTGCCCATTTGACTATCCCATCTATATCTTCCTGGACCCAACACATTCATATATATAATTAACACCCGACCAATCTTTGTGTCATCTGAAAACTTACTCATCCAGCCCCTCAACATAGTCATTGGTGCCATTAATATAAATGACAAATAATATCAGACCCAGCACAGATCTCTGTGGTACGTGACTAGACGCTGGCTTCCAGTCACAAAAGTAACCTTCTGTCATCACCCTCTGTCTACAACAACTAAGCCAATTTTTAATCCTCATTAAGTTACTCTGTATCCCATGTTCATTTGCCTTCTTTATAAGACTCCTATGTGAGACCTTTTCAAAGGCTTTCACACTTGGAATACTGTGTACAGTTCTGGTCACTCTGTTAGAAAAATATAATATTAAATTATATGGAGAGCGTACAGTGTACAGAAAAGAGTTACCAGGATGTTGCCTAGTATGGAGCATATTAGCTATGAGGAGAGGTTGGAGAAACTTGGTTTGTACTCACTGGAACGATAGAGGTTGAGGGGCGACCTGATAGAAGTCTACAAGGTTATGAGGGTCATGGATAGAGTAGATAGTCAGAAGCTTTTTCCCAGGGTGGAAGAGTCATTTACTTGGGGAGTATAGGTTTAAGGTGCGAGGGGCAAAGTTTAAAGGAGATGTATGAGGCATGTTTTTAACACAGAGGGTGGTGCGTGCCTGGAACTCGCTGCCGGGGCAGGTAGTGGAAGCAGATATGGTCGTGACTTTTAAGGGGCGTCTTGACAAATACATGAATAGGATGGGAATGGAGGGATAAGAAGGGTAGGGGGTTTTAGTTCAGCATGGTTGGTGCAGGTTTGGAGGGCCGAAGGGCTTGTTCCTGTGCTGTAATTCTCTGGAGTGTTGGAGGCTTAGGGGTGATCTTATAGAAGTCAATAAAATAATGAGGGGCATAGATCAGCTTGAACGTCAATATTTTTTCCCAAAGGTAGGGGAGTCTAAAACTAGAGGGCATAGGTTTAAGGGAGAGGGTAGAGATACAGAAGTGTCCAGAGGGGCAATTCTTTCACACAGAGGGTGGTCAGTATCTAGAACAAGCTGCCAGATGCGGTAGTAGTAGAGGCGGGTACAATTTTGTCTTTTAAAAAGCGTTTAGACAGTTACATGTATAAGATGGGTCTATAGGGATATGGGCCAAACGTGGGAAAGTGGGACTAGCTTAGGGGTTACAAAAATTTGGGCGGCACGGTAGCACAGTGGTTAGCACTGCTGCTTCACAGCTCCAGGGTCCCAGGTTCGATTCCCGGCTCGGGTCACTGTCTGTGTGGAGTTTGCACATTCTCCTCGTGTCTGCGTGGGTTTCCTCTGGGTGCTCCGGTTTCCTCCCACAGTCCAAAGATGTGCGGGTTAGGTTGATTGGCCAGGTTCAAAATTGCCCCTTAGAGTCCTGAGATGCGTAGGTTAGAGGGATTAGCAAGTAAATATGTGGGGATAGGGCCTGGGTGGGATTGTGGTCGGTGCAGACTCGATGGGCCGAATGGCCTCCTTCTGCACTGTAGGGTTTCTATGATTTCTATGATTTCTATAAAAAGGGCAGCATGGTTAAGTTGGGCCAAAGGGCCTGTTTCCATGCTGTAAACTTCTATGACTCTGACTCCACAAAACTGGTCACCTCCTAAAAAAAATCAATGAAATTTGTTAGGCATGACCTCCCTCCGATAAAGCCATGCTGACCTAACCTCTCCAAGTGGAAATAGATGCTGTCCTTCAGAATTTCCTCCAATGGATTACCTACCACTGATGTGAAACTCACTGGTCTGTCGTTTATGATGTCTTATGTCTACAACCCTTCTGAAACAGCAGAACCACATTATCTGTCGTCTGAGCCCCTGCAATCTACTTCCTCGCCTTCCACAGCAGCTTGGGACACAATTCATCTGGAGCTGGAGATTTGTCCGATTTGGAGCCTGCAAACAGCTCCAATACCTTGTTCTTTCCTGTGTCACACCTCAGTGTCTCTCTCCCAATATTCCCCATGCTTCACTCTGTAGAATGCGCATCTTCCCTTTCCCAGTATTCCCTTTGCTCTGAATGATGATCCCAGTCTCTTTGCTGTTTCATTGACGGGTTTAACAGAGATTTCCCCTGGATCTTACCTTTTGAATCTGTACCATCCAAGAACAAGACTCTGATCACATTGAACCGAATCAGAACACAGATTCCCCACACAGTTTGTGCTCCTCCATGGCTGGTTCAGAACTCTGTGTTTTACACACGGGTCGAAGGATTTGGAGACTGCAGCTAAATAACAGCAAGATGTTTATTGTTAACAAAAAATTTCAGAAATGTTACACACTGGCTCGTCTCCATGGAGACATTTAAAATCCTCCATTTCAGCCATTTCTCTGATATCAAATCCTTGAAATGTCAGCTGGAAACTTTGCTCCTTTTTGAAACCAGTTTTCACTGCAATTCCCAGCTCAGTGAAACATCAGACTTTGTATTTTAAAATATTTATTCTTTCAGCCTGGAAATCGCCACTGAATTTCACACCCAGGTTGAAAACGTTTCCAGGGAGTGACCTGGAGCAGAGTCAACACTGTCGTCACTGTGTGTAATAAGATGATGCTCAGTTACATCTGGTGATGATCAGATCCAGCTGGTGACAATGTTCTCTACTTGTGACATGGTTTGTTCTGAAAGAACGTGTTAATTGTACAAAGCAGCAAAACTGAAGTAGTCTCTGCCTATTCTCATTTCTCTCTCCTTGATCATAACATCTGAGGCAGGAGGACCTCATGTTTGAGTTAAAGGGTGAATGTCAAGAACACGTTCTGAACTATTTGTGGGAGAATCTATTATTGAGTTCCTTGTATTGGAGCCTACACCTTGCTCACATATTCTCTCTGAACCCTTCCCCTGCCAGATGAAGGTGTAATCCTAGGAATCATAGAAACCCTGCAGAGCAGAAGGAGGCCTTTCGGCCCATCGAGTCTGCACCCACTGCAATCCCACCCAGAATCTATCCTCACAACTCCACACATTTACCCCGCCAATCCCTTGAACCTACACATCCAGAGACACTGCAGGACAATTTAGCATGGCCAATCAACCTAACCCGGACATATTTGGACTGTGGGAGGAAACCGGAGCATCTGGAGGAAACCCAAGCAGACACAGGGAGAATGTGCAAGCTTCAAACAGACATTCACCCAAGCCGGGAATCGAACCCAGGTCCCTGGAGCTGTGAGGCAGCAGTGCTAACCATTGTGCCACCGTTCCGCCCATGTTTTCCTTTCCATGATCCACTCTGGCTGAGCCGGGTCTCTCCTAGGGAAGATACCTCAATGTTCAGCCTATCAATTTCCATGTCCATCATGTTTGCATTATGGGCAATGATTAGCAAGCTACAAATTGTCTATCAGTCCTGTGATCCTGACGTTTGCATTGCCTATCGAAGAGTTGGCATTTTTTTTTTCAATTGTTTTTTTTTCCTGGCGCAATGGAATTCCATCCATTTGTTGAGCAGAGACTAAGCTCTAAGTGCCCATTGAAACAGGTAGACTGTGCCTTGCTAGTCAGTGACTGCCTAACCTGAGGTAGGTGCTGGTTGACCATTGGGGCACGATGGTCTCTCCCACAACCAGAGACAGCCCATAGCACTGTATCATAGAAATCATAGAAACCCTACAGTGCAGAAGGAGGCCATTCGGCCCATCGAGTCTGCACCGACCACAATCCCACCCAGGCCCTACCCCCACATATTTTACCCGCTAATCCCTCTAACCTACGCATCTTAGGATTCTAAGGGGCAATTTTTTTTAACCTGGCCAATCAACCTAACCCGCACATCTTTGGACTGTGGGAGGAAACCGGAGCACCCGGAGGAAACCCACGCAGACACGAGGAGAATGTGCAAACTCCACACAGACAGTGACCTGAGCCGGGAAATAAAACAAGTGGAGCCTTGGAGACCATGTCGAACTTCAAGAAAAGTTTTTATTCCACATGCATGAGGGAGAGATGAATTCGGGCCTGAAATCCCAGGCGGCTGCGAGTTCCCTCTGCTCATTGTAGATTCATACAGGCTATTATACTTTTCCGAGTTGCAAATTTTTATATTATCGTACTAATTCCTCAAGTTGGATACATGTATTTGTCAAGACGCCCCTTAAAAGTCACTATCGTATCTGCTTCCACTGCCTCCCCTGGCAGTGACTTCCAGGCACCCACCACCCTCTGTGTAAACAACTTGCTTCATACATCTCCTTTAAACCTTGCCCCTCGCAGCTTAAACCTATACCCCCAAGTAAATGACTCTTTCACCCTGGGAAAAAGCTTCTGACTATCTACTCTGTCCATGCCCCTCATAATTTTGTAGACCTCTATCAGTTTGCCCCTCAACCTCCATCGTTCCAGTGAGAACAAACCAAGTTTCTCCAACCTCTCCTCATAGCTAATGTCCTCCATACCAGGGCAACATCCTGGTAACAGAAAAGTACATTGTACGCTCTCCATATAATTTAATCTCATCATGCAAATACATTGTTCAGTTCATCCCTGCTAATCATCTCTCTGGACACTTCCTGTTTACCCGATTATAATGTCAAAGTGTTGTGTTTGCCCAACCGATCTACAATGATGTGTTAATTGCTCCCCCACTCTGCTCGGTGATCGTGTTTACCAGAAGACTATGATCTCCCTAGACAGTATGGAGCCTGGCTGTCTCAATGCCGGTTCTCCCACTGTCATGATAACTCAGAAAGATCTTCTGCGCATTACAATTGTAAGGAGTAGGTAACATATATTAATCATTATCTGTCAGCGGAGCAGACCTCCAGCTGTCTGTGTTAACCCTTTTCTTCCCTCTGGTGAGGCCTGGCTCTCTGGGCTTGCTCTATGTACCCTGCATGTATTACACTGAAACTAAATAAAATATGAACGGACACATAAATTAAAATATAAAAGAAACGATCCCTGATATTGCCCTGCAACAAGAACCCATTCACTCTGCCAATCGAGTTGGCCTTATCACTCATCGCCGCTGTCCCAATGTTATGTCCGCCTTCTGCAGCAAAACTGGAAAGCCCACAAGACTGGGCAACATTTTTGAAAAGCCTGGGCTGCCTGAATATCCTGGTTATGCCCAACGGAATGCCATGAACTGTGTGTGGCATTAGCTTGCTTGCAGCCATTGCTGGAAGGATGATACATTCAGATATCTGTCTGCCACTGAGTTTTGTTGATGTGGAGATGCCGGCGTTGGACTGGGGTAAACACAGTAACCCTGTTTGAGAGCAGATTTCCACTCCATCTGATGAAACAGCAGCGCTCCGAAAGCTGGTGGCTTTTGCTACCAAATAAACCTGTTGGACTTTAACCTGGTGTTGTTAAAACTGTTACTGAGTTTTGTTGGCACGGTTTTACTCCCTTAGCCTACAACTCTCCCACAGTATGCTCAAGGCAGTGGAGCTAACCACCCAAAGCTGGGAGGTTGGCTCATGAGTATCAGGATGTGTCCATATGCCGGTGACCTCGTGTCCTGGGGCCTGAGGCTCCTTCGGGTTCCTCTGAAGATTTAACCTGGGGCTGTTTCCATATGTCACCATGAGGAGACACAGCTGAGGATCTGCCAATGAAGAGGCTGTGTACTGACACAGAGAGATTTATACATTTGACTCCCGCTCTTTCACATTGCTACTAGCCAATGGTCTGGGCTGAGAATGAGAATCAAAGTAGCACACAAAAATGGGAAACATCTCCACGCTATTCAGCCACACACTAGACACATGAATCAGCTGTGCACACACTGACACTAATCCCCTTGCATTATCCATTCCTATTCAGACTCTGACTCCTCTTTTCCCATCCTACCTTTCTTTTCCAGATGTATTCTGGAATATTTATATCCTGACCTTGGCCACGATGGAACCATGGGGCAGAATTGGATGTTGCCCCGTTGGTGGCTTTCCAGGAGATGAGTGACTGCCTGTAGAATTCCGCAAATGTCCTTCCCACTGGGCTGTCGTCCACCCCATCTCTCCTCAATTTTACAGTGGGATAAGCAAAGTCGAGGCCATTCCACCCACCCTCACTCCTATTCAGTTCCCTAAGTGGCCAATCAATGATTACTTAAGGACCATTTCCCAGCCAGTGGCAATGTTCAGGCTGGTGGGTGGAGTTCAAGGTCATGCATGGGGGGAAGAGGGAAGTGGGGAGGGGGTGAGACAGCTTGTTCAGCCCTCGGGTGAGAAAAGTGGGGGACCTTATTTCAACATCAGGTGACACCCTCACAGGGTCCGTCCCCAGTTGGTGTTCTCTCCACCAGCTTCTCCTCCAACATCATAGAATCCCTACAGTGCAGAAGGAGGCCATTCGGTCCATCATGCCTGCATTGACAACCATCCCACCCAGGCCCGAACCCCATAACCCCATGTATTTACCCTGCTAGTCTCCCTGACACTAAGGGGCAATTTAGCATGGCCAATCCATCTAATTCGCACATTTTTGGACCATGGGAAGAAGATGGATCACTGGGGAGAATGTACAAACTCCACACATACAGTGACCCGAGGCTGGAATTGAACCCGGGTCCCTGGCGCTGTGAGGCAGCAGTGCTAACCACTCTGCCACCATGCAACATCCCCACCACCTGTGCCCACCCCTCAGGTTTCAGTTCTTCTTCCAGCCCTGAGACACATTACCTACTCCTGGACTCCCAGGATTCAGTGTGGGGTCAACTTAGAATTCCAGCTCTGTGCCCCACAGCTTCAGGTGCTGCTGGGATTAGAGAGCTGCCGACCAATGAAATGAGCGCTCAGCCCTCTGAGGGGGGCGGATGCCCCATCTCAAGCCAATGAACTCTCCCTGTGGAGATCAGAGCCATTTCTCTCAATTGGTGCCATTATTATTTTCTTATTGTGAATCTTTTGAACAATCGACATTGAGGTTTCTAATGATCTTTTCATTATTATTCACGGAGACAGTTTTAGTTTTGAACTCTCAGCGGGTAACTTTATGGCTTCGCTTAATCTGAGACTGGAAAATCCTGCCCGACGTCAACGGACATTTCCATTGTCCTCTTCGATTCCATGGCAGGTGGGGTGGTAAAATTCCGGTGCCCAACTCTGCCCCTCCCACTCTGCCCTTCAATTCTGCCTCTTGAACTCTGGCCCTTGAACCCAGCCTCTCCCACTCTGCCTCTCCCACTCTGCCCCTCACACTCTGCCCCTCACACTCTGCCCCTCACACTCTGCCCCTCACACTCTGCCCCTCACACTTGGCCCCTCACACTCTGCCCTCACACTCTGCTCCTCACACTCTGCCCCTCCCACTCTGCCACTTGAACCCAGCCCCGCCCACTCTGCCCCTCCCACTCTGCCACTTGAACCCAGCCCCTCCCACTTTACCCCGCCTTTACTCAAATCTCTACATCCTGCATTTTCCCTTCCTCCACTCCCTCACCTTCCTCCAATCTCTCGCTTCCCTCCAATCCCTCACCTTTCTCCACCCATAGAATCGTAGAATCATAGAATCCCTACAGTGCAGAAGGAGGCCATTTGACCCACCTAGTCTGCACTGACCACAATCCCACCCAGGCCCTATTCCCATAACCCCACATATTTACCCTGTTAATCCCCTGACACTAGGGGTCAACTTAGCATGGCCAATCCAGTGAACCCGCGCATCTGTGGGAGGAAAATGAAGAAAACCCACACAAAAGCGGGGAGAAGGTGCAGACTCTGCACAGTGACACGAGGCCGGAATTGAACCTGGGACCCTGGCACTGTAAAGCAGCAGTGCTAACCACTATGCTATTGTGCTGCCCCACTCACCTCCCTCCATCCCCATGCCCTCCTCCACCCACTCACCTCCCTCCACCCCCTCGCCTCACTCTACTCACTTGCCTCCTTCCAATCCAATGATTGAGGGTGATTTAGTGGTTTGGATCAGGAATTGGCTTGCTGTAAGAAAACAGAGGGTGGTGGTTGATGGGAAATATTCATCCTGGAGTTCAGTTACTAGTGGTGTACCGCAAGGATCTGTTTTGGGCCACTGCTGTTTGTCATTTTTATTAATGACCTGGATGAGGGCGTGGAAGGATGGATTAGCAAATTTGCGGATGACACTAAAGTCGGTGGAGTTGTGGACAGTGCAGAGGGAAGTGGCAGGTTACAGAGGGACATAGGTAAGCTGCAGAGCTGGGCTGAGAGGTGGCAAATGGAGTTTAATGCGGAAAAGTGTGAAGTGATTCACTTTGGAAGGAGTAACAGGAATACAGAGTACTGGGCTAATGGTAAGATACTTGGTGGTGTGGATGAACAGAGAGATCTCGGTGTCCATGTGCATAGATCCCTGAAAGTTGGCACCCAGGTTGTTAAGAAGGCATACGGAGTGTTAGCTTTTATTGGTAGAGGGATTGAGTTTCGGAGCCAGGAGGTCATGCTGCAACTGTACAAAACTCTGGTGCGGCCGCATTTGGAGCATTGTGTACAGTTCTGGTCGCCGTATTATAGGAAAGATGTGGAAGTGTTGGAAAGGGTGCAGAGGAGATTTACCAGGATGTTGCCTGGTATGGTGGGAAAATCGTATGAGGAAAGGCTGAGGGGCTTGAGGTTGTTTTCGTTAGAGAGAAGAAGGTTAAGAGGTGACTTAATAGAGGCATACAAGATGATCAGAGGATTAGATAGGGTGGAAATTGAGAGCCTTTTTCCTCGGATGGTGATGGCTAACACGAGGGGACATAGCTTTAAATTGAGGGGTGAGAGATATAGGACAGATATTCGAGGTAGGTTCTTTACTCAGAGAGTAGTAAGGGCGTGGAATGCCCTGCCTGCAGCAGTAGTGGACTCATCAACATTAAGAGCATTCAAATGGTTATTGGATAAACATATGGATGATATTGGAATAGTGTAGATTAGAGGGGCTTTAGATTGGTTCCACTGGTCGGCGCAACATCGAGGGCCGAAGGGCCTGTACTGCGCTGTAATGTTCTATGTTCTATGTTCTAATCCATCGTCTCCCTCCAATCTCTCACCTCCCTCCACTGCCTCACCCAGTGTCTTGTTTTTTTAAAGACTAATGCATCAGTTGTAGGTTTTGGCAGGACTGTAGCCCCCAGCCATGCTAAAGGTGCAGCTCCCTACCCCTGGGCACTTGATGCCCACACCACCCTGAGGCACAAATCTGTCACACTCTGTGCCAGATTGGCATGTTGTTCAGGTAACAATCAACAGATAACAACCTTTCTAGCGTTTCAGAGCACAAATGCCTCCATACAGAACCAATCTCCAAGTATCCTTGGTTCCCAAAAAAACCACAATAACTGGATCCTCCCCCTCCCACTCCAGATTCCTCTCTGGCCATGGGGAGAAACATAAAAGTATAGTGTAGGAATAGAGATGTTTTACTGCAATTGTATAGGACATTGGTGAGGCCACACCTGGAATATTGTGCGTAATTTTGGTCTCCTTATCTGAGGAAGGATGTCCTGGCTATAGAGGGAACTCAGGGTTCTCTTGATGCTAACTTGCAGGTTGAGTTTGTAGTTAGGAAGGCAAATGCAATGTTAACATTCATTTTAAGAGGACGAGAACACAAAAGCAGGGGCTTGAAGTTTTATAAGGCTCCGGTCAGACCACATTTGGAATTATGTGAGCAATTTTGAGACCCGCACCTAAGGAAGGATGTGCTGGCCTTGGAGAGAATCCAGGGTAGTTTCACGAGAATGATCCCAGGAATGAAAAGCTTGATGCTTGAGAACTCTGGAACTGTACTCGATGGAGTTCAGAAGGATGAGGGGGGATCTCATTAAAACTTACAGGATACTGAAAGGCCTGGATAGAATGGACGTGGGGAAGATGTTTCCACTAGTAGGAGATACTAGGATCCAAGGGCACAGCTTCAGAGTAAAGGAACAACCCTTTAGAACCGAGATGAGGAGGAATTTCTTCAGCCAGACGGTGGTGAATGTGTGGAATTCTTTGCCACAGAAGGCTATGGAGGCCAGTTCATTGAGTGTATTGAAGGCTGAGATACATAGGTCCTTGATTGGTAAGGGGATCAAAAGTTACAGGCAAAAGGCGGGAGAATGAGATTGAGAAAGATATCAGCTATGATTGAATGGCGGAACAGGCTCGATGGGCTCAATGGCCTCATTCTGCTCCTATAATTTATGGAATGCAGCGAAGGTTTACCAGGATGATTCCTGGGATGGCAGGTCTGTCATATGAGGAGAGACAAAGCCTGTTAGGATTCTATGCACTGGTGTTTAGAAGAGTGAGGGGATCCCATAGAAACTTATAAAACTCTAACAGGGTCAGACAGGGTAGATTCAGAAAGAATGTTCCTGATGGTGGGGGAGTCCAGAACTAGGGGTCATAATTTTAGGATAAGGGGGAAACCTTTTAGAACTGAGTTGAGGAGAAATTTCTTCACCCAGAGGGTGGTGAATGTATGGAATTCACTCCCACAGAATGTAGTTGAGGCCAAACCGTTGTCTGATTTGAAGAAGAAACTAGATATAGCTCTTGGGGCTAAAGAGATCAAGGGATGTGGGGGGAAGAAGGGGATCAGGATATTGAATTTGATGATCAGTGTAGAATGATATAAAATAAAGGGCGATTGCCAGGCAGTGTGAGGGTTTTTGTTTAATCAACTTAGATGTAGATTCACTTTAAATCAATGGGGAGCAAGTTTGTTCGTAATTGTAATTACTAACAAGTCTCCTGGCCCTGCTGGAATGCATCCCAGTGTATTAAAAGAGATGGCAAGGAAATACCAAATGCACGAGTGGTAATTTACCAAAATTTGCTGGACTCTGGAGTGGTCCCCACAGATTTTAAAACAGCAAATGTGGCGCCACTGTTTAAAAAAGGAGGTTGACAAAAGGCGGGTAACTATAGGCCAGTTAGCTTAACTTCTGTAGCAGGGAAAATGCTTGAATCTTTCATCAAGGAAGAAATAGCGAGACATCTGGATATAAATTGTCCCATTGGTAAGACGTAGCATGGGTTCATGAAGGGAAGGTCATGTTTGACTAATTTGGTGGAATTCCTTGAGAACATTACATGTGCAGTGGACAATGGGGAACTTGCGGATGTGGTGTATCTGAATTTCCAGAAGGCATTTGACAAGGTGCCGTACCAAAGACTGCTGCACAAGATAAAGGTGCACGGTGTTACGTGTAATGTATTAGCATGGATAGAGAATTGGTTAACTAACAGAAAGCAAAGAGTGAGGCTCAATGAGTGTTTTTCTGGTTGGCGATCAGTGACTAGTGGTGTGCCTCAGGGATCAGTGTTGGGACCGCAATTGTTTACGACTTACATAGATGATTTGGAATTGGGGACCAAGTGTGGTCTGTCAAAATTCGCAGATGACACTAAGATGAGTGGCAGAGCAAAGTGTGCAGAGGGCGCTGAAAGTCTGCAAAGGGATAGAGATAGTCTAAGTGAGTGGGCGAGGGTCTGGCAGATGGAGTACAATGTTGGTAAATGTGAGGTCATCCATTTTGGTAGGAATAACAGCAAAATGAACTATTATTTAAATGATAACAAATTGCAGCATGCTGCTGTGCAGAGGGACCTGGGTGTCCTTGTGCAAAAATCACAAGGAGTTGGTTTGCAGGTGCAGCAGCTAACTAAGAAGGCAAATGGAACTTTGTCCTTCATTGCACAGATCCTTGAAAGTGACGTCACACAGGTGGAGAAGGTGGTGAAGAAGGCATATGGCATGCTTGCCTTTATAGGACGGGGCATAGAGTATAAAAGTTGGGGTCTGATGTTGCAGATGTATAGAACGTTGGTTTGGCCGCATCTGGAATACTGCGTCCAGTTCTGGTCGCCACACTACCAGAAGGACGTGGAGGCTTTGGAGAGAGTACAGAGGAGGTTTACCAGGATGTTGCCTGGTATGGAGGGGCTTAGTTACGAGGAGAGATTGGGTAAACTGGGGTTGTTCTCCCTGGAAAGACGGAGGATGAGGGGAGACTTAATAGAGGTGTATAAAATTATGAAAGGCATAGATAGGGTGAACGGTGGGAAGCTTTTCCCCAGGTCGGTGGTGACGTTCACGAGGGGTCATAGGTTCAAGGTGAAGGGGGGGAGGTTTAACACAGATATCAGACAGACATATTTTACACAGAGGGTGGTGGGGGCCTGGAATGCGCTGCCAGGCAAGGTGGTGGAGGCGGACACACTGGGAACGTTTAAGACTTATCTAGACAGCCATATGAACGGAGTGGGGATGGAGGGATACAAAAGAATGGTCTAGTTTGGACCAGGGAGCGGCGCGGGCTTGGAGGGCCGAAGGGCCTGTTCCTGTGCTGTATTGTTCTTTGTTCTTTGTTCTTTGTTCTTGCTCGAGGGATGGAGTTTAAAAACAGTGAGGTTATGTTGCAGCTGTATAACACAGAACATAGAAAAGATACAGCACAAACAGGCCCTTCGGCCCACAAGTTGCGCCGAACATGTCCCTACCTACTAGGCTTACCTATAACCCTCTATGTTACGAACGTCCATGAACCTATCCAAACGTCTCTTAAAAAACCCCATCGAATTCGCCTCCACCACCACTACCGGCAGCCGATTCCACGCACCCACCACCCTCTGAGTGAAAAACTTACCCCTAACATCTCCTTTGTACCTATTCACCAGCACCTTAAACCTGTGATCTCTTGTGGCAACCATATCAGCCCTGGGTAAAGGCCTCTGAGAATCCACTCTATCAATACCTCTCAACATCTTATACACCTCTATCAAGTCACCTGTCATCCTTCGCTTCTCCAAGGAGAAAAGATCTAGCTCTCTCAACCTATCCTCATAAGGCATGCCACCTAATCCAGGCAATATCCTTGTAAATCTCCTCTGCACCCTTCCTATTGCTTCCACATCCTTTCTGTGATGAGGCGACCAGAACTGGGCACAGTACTCCAGGTGGGGTCTGACCAGGGTCCTATACAGCTGCAGCATTATCTCCCGATTTCTAAACACAATTCCTCTATTGATGAAGACCAGTATTCCATACGCCTTCTTAACCACAGCCTCTACCTGCGACGCTGCTTTGAGCGTCCTATGAACCCGGACCCCAAGATCCTTCTGATCTTCCACACTGCCAAGTGTCTTACCCTTAATATTATATTCTTTCACCCTATTCGACCTGCCAAAATGAACCACCACACACTTATCTGGGTTGAAGTCCATCTGCCACTTCTCCGCTCAGTCTTGCATCTTATCTATGTCTCGTTGCAACTGCTGACATCCCTCTACACTATTCACAACCCCACCAACCTTCGTGTCATCAGCAAACTTGCCAACCCATCCTTCCACTTCCTCATCCAGGTCACTTATAAAAATCACAAAGAGCAAGGGTCCCAGAACAGATCCCTGGTGCACTCCACTGGTGACTGACCTCCATGCTGAAAAAGACCCATCTACAACCACTCTTTGCCTTCTGTGGGCAAGACAGTTCTGAATCCACAAGGCAATGTCCCCTTGTATCCCATGCCCATTCACTTTCTGCATAAGCCTTGCATGGGGCACCTTATCAAACGTCTTGCTGAAATCCATATAAACTACATCTACTGCTCTTCCCTCATCTATGTGTCTAGTTACATCTTTAAAAAATTCAATTAGGCTCGTAAGGCATGATCTGCCTCGGACAAAGCCATGCTGGCTATTTCTGATCACACTATTCCTCTCCAGATGTTCATAAATCTTTCCCATCTTATCTTCTTGCTCCTAACATACTTGTAGAATGCCTTGGGGTTTTCCTTTATCCTGTCTGCCAAGGCCTTCTCATGACCCCTTCTTGCTCTTCTAATTTCCCTCTTAAGTTCCTTCCTACTAGTCGTATACTCATCTAGATTTCTAACAGTACCTAGTTCCCTGAACCTTTTGTAGGTTTTTCTAAGGTGCTGGTGAGGCCACACCTGGAGTACTGTGTACAGTTTTGGTCTCCTTACTTGAGAAAGGCTATACTAGCACTGGAGGGGATGCAGAGGAGATTCACTAGGTTGATTCCGGAGTTGAGAGGGTTGGCTTATGAAGAGAGACTGAGTACAAAGAACAAAGAAAATTACAGCACAGGAAGGCCCTTCGGCCCTCCAAGCCTTCACCGACCATGCTGCCTGACTGAACTAAAACCCTTCCGGGGACCATATCCCTCTAAACCCATCTATTCATGTACTTGTCAAGACGCCCCTTAAAAGTCACTGCCGTATCCGCTTCCACTACCTCCCCGGCAATGAGTTCTAGGCACCCACTACTCCCTGTGTAAAAGATCTGCCTTGTACATCTCCTTTAAACCTTGCCCCTCACACCTTAAACCTATGCCCCCTAGTAATTGACTCTTCCACCCTGGGGAAAAGGGAGTAGATGAGTGACAAAGATGATTGATGAGGGTAGGGCAATGGATGTTGTCTACATGGACTTCAGGAAGGCCTTTGACAAAGTCCCTCATGGCAGACTGGTGCAGAAGGTGAAATCGCATGGGATCAGAGGTGAGCTGGCAAGATGGATACAAAACTGGCTTGGTCAAAGAAGACAGAGGGTAGAAGTGGAAAGGGTGCATTTCTGAATGGAGGGCTGTGACAAGTGTCGTTGCTCAGGGATCAGTACTGAGACCTTTGCTGTTTGTAATATATACAAATGATTTGGAGGAAAATGTAACTGGTTTGATTCGTAAGTTTGTGGACGACACAAGGATTGGTGGATTTGCGAATAGCGATGAGGACCATCAGAGGATACAACAGGATATAGATCGGTTGGAGACTTGAGCGGAGAGATGGCAGATGGAGTTTAATCCGGACAAATGTGAGGCAATGCATTTTGGAAGGCCTAATACAGATAGGAAATATATAGTAAATGGCAGAACCCTTAAGAGTATTGATAGGCAAAGAGATCTGGATGTACAGGTACACAGGTCACTGACAGTGGCAATGCAGGTGGAGAAGTTAGTCAAGAAGGCATACGGCATGCTTGCCTTCATTGGCCAGGGCATTGAGTTTAAAAATTGGCAAGTCATGTTGCAGCTTTATAGAACCTTAGTTAGGCCGCACTTAGAATATAGTGTTCAATTCTGGTCGCCACACTACCAGAAGGATGTGGAGGCTTTGGAGAGGGTGCAGAAAAGATATACCAGGATGTTGTCTGGTATGGAGGGCATTAGCTATGAGGAGAGGTTGGAGAAACTTGGTTTGTTCTCAATGGAACGACGGAGGTTGAGGGGTGACTGATAGAAGTCTACAAGATTATGAGAGGCTTGGACAGAGTGGATAGTCAGAAGCTTTTTCCCAGGGTGGAAGAGTCAATTACTAGGGAGCACAGATTTAAGGTGCAAAGGACAGGGTTGAAAGGAGATGTACGAGGCATATTTTTTACACAGAGGGTGGTGGGTGCCTGGAACTCATTGCAGGGGGAGGTAGTGGAAGCGGATACAGTAGTGACTTTTAAGGGGCATCTGGACAAATACATGAATAGAATGGAATAGAGAGACAAATACATGAATAGGATGGGAATAGGGGGTAGGGGGTTTTAGTTAAGTCTGGCAGCATGGTTGGTGCAGGCTTGGAGGGCTGAAGGGCCATTTCCTGTGCTGTAATTTTCTTTGTTCTTTGTAGACTGGGGCTATACTCACTGGAATTCAGAAGAATGAGGGGAGACCTTATAGAAACATATAAGATTATGAAGGGAATAGATAAGATAGAAGCAGGGAAGTTGTTTCCACTGGTGGGTGAAACTAGAACTAGGGGCATAGCTTCAAAATAAGGGGGAGCAGATTTAGGACTGAGTTGAGGAGGAACTCCTTCACACAAAGGGTTGTGAATCTGTGGAATTCCCTGCCCAGTGAAGCAGTTGAGGCTACCTCATTGAATGTTTTTAAGGCAAGGATAGGGAAGGATAAGGCAAGGATGTTTTTAAAGCAAGGATGGGCGGCAGGGTAGCACAGTGGTTAGCACTGCTGCTTCACAGGTCCAGGGACCTGAGTTCTATTCCCGGCTTGGGTCACTGTCTGTGTGGAGTTTGCACATTCCCCTTGTGTCTGCGTGGGTTTCCTCCGGGTGCTCCGGGTTCCTCCCACAGTCCAAAGATGTGCGGGTTAGGTTGATTGGCCATGCTAAAAATTGCCCTAAGTGTCCTGGGATGCATAGGCCAGAGGGATTAGTGGGTAAATATGTAGGGATATGGGGGTAGGTCCTGTGTGGGATTATGGTTCGCTGCAGACTCGATGGGCCGAATGGCCTTTTTCTGTACTGTAGGGTTTCTATGATTCTATAAATAATTTTTTGAACAGTAAAGGAATTACAGAAAAACAGTAAAGGTGAGCGGGCGGGTAAGTGGAGCTGAGTCCACAAAAAGATCAGCCATGATCTTATTGAATGGCGGAGGACACTCGAGGGGCCAGATGGCCTACTCCTGCTCCTAGTTCTTATGTTCTTATGTAATTAGGTGTTTTAAATACTTTGTAGTTTTAAAGGTACATGCAATACCTTTAATTAGTCCACACTTATAAATATATCTTCTATACATTTTTAGAAGTTAAACAAAGGTTGTTTAACTTGTGAACAGTTACAGAGTGCCCTATGATACTAAATAGGAGTTAAATACATTCCTTTAAAGCACTCAACTGTTGGAATCACAAGGCCATAAAGGGCACTTAATTGCCTCACCAGACAACTTATCAGAAACAACTGATGCACGAGTGAGTTTTAATGAAGCGGCCTTCACAGTTTCTAATTAAAACAGAGATTCAGTTAACTTCTCTGACAAGGCCATAAAATACTAAGGCCCCTTTTATCAAGTGAAGGATGCCCATGTGAGACTGTTTTAGTGAAGATGCTTTGAGAGGCTGCTATCAAAATAGAGACATGATGTCTGACTAAGTGACTAAAGGATAGTTCACCAAGGCTTAGAGATGATATATTGGGGTATCCCAAGAGGTATCATGGTCACATAGATCAGGGTTGTTCAGTATTTCATTCTATTGGATCAATACATAATGTATGTCATTTGTAACACTTTTGATTGGATTGTGTCCAGCTGATTGTGAGCTGTAGAATTGTATAAACCAGGATGATTTTCTTGGGGGACTGGTTTTTTTGACCCATTGCGTCAAACCCCCTGCCCTTGCTAGCAAGTAAACTAAAGACAATCTGTCGGTTAAGTATCTTGTGTTAATGTGTGTTTGTGTTGAAGTCAAACTCAGAAGTCAAGATTTCGACATCCGCCATGATCAAAAAGAATGGGGGAGCAGGCTCAAAGGGCCGAATGGTCTACTGCTGCTTCTATGTTTCTATACGAAGTCTTGAACCCCAGCCCTGGACAGACTCAGGATTTTGGCTGCAAAGTCCGGTATCTACGCCCCTGACCATACTGTCTCCTATCATGAAGCTTCTTACTCTCCGTTCACTGGAAATGGCATCCTTCACCTTGATGCCAGGGTCATTCTACTTGCCCACCCTGCTTCTCATCCACACAGGTAACAAGCAGCTTGTACCCAATGGACAGAGTCAGGGGCTGAGGCTCCTCCATCACTATGTGCTCATTCCTCGTCCCTTTCTGACCTGCAGCCACATCGTCCTTTTCCTGACCATGGACCCACTGTTAGCTTCTGATTCCTGGAACAGAGTGTCCAGAGAACTCTTCCCCTTCGCAATGTTTGCAACTCAGACTCCAGCTCAGCAACTCTGAGCACAAGTTGCTTTTTCTGGCTGTCCGTGATTCTGATGTTTTCCACACATTCCCACATGTAGTCATGGACAACACATGTCTGTCTCACGTTACTTGTTGATTTGATAAGTCAAATAGCTAACTAACTGGGGAAACAAATGTTGAGTTATAATCTTATGGTTTAAAGATAAAAGAGCTACTGAAATGAAAAGAAAAAGAATAAAAAGCAGCAGTTTGTTCAGAAGGAAGAATTTCCAAAGTTAGCACCTCAGTCAGCTCCCCGGGCAAACTCTCTGACTTAGATGACTGTGTAAACTCTCTTGATCATCCTCAAATTCAAAATTAAAACTTTCCAAACACCCTTTTCTCTCTTACATATCTGATTCCTTTGTCACATCTCTAAGGTGACACATCTGCAGGTTTTTCGGGAAGATAACAAAATAACACAACTACTTATGTGGAGTGAAAGGGTTAATAATCTCACAAGTTTAAAAATCACACAAGCTGTAAGCTGTATCTCAGTCACAGAGGGGAAGCTATGTGAAAAGCACAGGTCTTAATTAAAGCAGACCCAGATAAGAGTCATGAACCATTGAATTGATGTGCAGCTTCAGCTCATGTTTGCCCATTAGAACAAGGAACAATGGAAAAGAAGGTTTATAGACCATTGGCCAGAGATATAGCTATCATTTCTTGATGATATAACATGCACAAGTTTTAATTGGACACTACACTCTTACGTATGCATGATGTAACCTTAATCAATAACTGCAAGTGGATAGAGATAGCTCCTGTACTTTTATTGGTATTTGCTCATTATTTGTCATTGAATTTGAAACTATAATTGCTTGTGTATTTCTGAATTCTGCACCCTGACTGGTCTGAGAGACTTATTCAGAGTCCTAAAGCACTGGAGTTTCTCAATAGATCATCTTGAAACCACTCCGTGACTTTGTCTGGCTACCTAAGGGGAAATGATAGTTTTAAATATCACAAGAAAAACATAACAGATTGGCAATGGAATGGGGCTTGCTCTGGCCAGAAAAAACTGTGACAACATCTTGGTCCGGTGAGTATGTTCTATATTAACAGCTGGATGCTGTTGTTAACCAATTGTAGTCAATATAAAGAGTGAAATCTGAAGCCAAAGTAAACTGGACCAGACAAAGGGAGTGAAATGGTGAAAGAAAAGGGGGACACCCTAGGGATTTTGTCAAAAGAACCGTGAGGGCGGAATGGTTAACAAGACCATGGGCCACGGCAAAATCCAAGAAGGTGAATGTCAACAAGGAGACGGCTGAAAAGGCAGAACTGGAATTTATTACTGACGAGGGAGGAGAAGCCATAAAAATGCTGGGAGCTTTTTTAAAAAAAATCTGAGAAAGACAAGCTCTCTCTTAAATCAAGATTCCTAATGCAGTGCAGGTCGCCACAGCTGCAGAAAAATGTAACCAATATCTGTCCAGAGCAAGGGTGAGTTGGAAACTTGAATTACAGTTATAAAAGTAAGGAAAAGTAAGAGTGCAGAAAAGATTTACTAGGATGCTATCGGGACTTGATGGATTGAGTTATAAGGAGAGGCTGGATAGACTGTGACTTTTTTCTCTGGAGCGTAGGAGGCTGAGGGGTGACCTTATAGAGGTCTATAAAATAATGAGGGGCACAGATAAGGTAGATAGTCAATATCTTTTCCCAAAGGTAGGGGAGTCTAAAACTAGAGGGCATAGGTTTAAGGTGAGAGGGGAGAGATACAAAAGTGTCCAGAGGGGCAGTTTTTTCACACAGAGGGTGGTGAGTGTCTGGAACAAGCTGCCAGAGGTAGTAGTAGAGGCGGGTACAATTTTATCTTTTAAAAAGCATTTAGATAGTTACATGGGTACGATGGGTATAGAGGGATATGGGCCAAATGTGGGCAATTGGGATTAGCTTAGGGGTTTAAAAAAAAGGCGGCATGGACAGGTTGGGCCGAATGGCCTGTTTCCATGCTGTAAACCTCTTTGACTCTATGACACTATGACTTCTGGTTGGTTTACCTGGACATTTGTAAATTTGATAACTTTGGTTTTGAACTCAAGGTTTTTCCATCGAGGGAGATAACATTATGGGTTTTTAATTACAAGAATTTAGAAGGTTAAAAACAGAACCACAAGAATGCTTCTGTAATTCATTGTTGCTTAAAAGTGTGTGCTAAGTTTCTCTGCTTGTGTATAGAACAGTACAGCACAGAACAGGCCCTTCGGTCCACAATATTGTGCCGAGCTTTATCTGAAACCAAGATCAAGCTATCCCACTCCCCATCATCCTGGTGTGCTCCATGTGCCTATCCAATAACCGCTGAAATGTTCCTAAAGTGTCTGACTCCACTATCACTGCAGGCAGTCCATTCCACACCCCAACCACTCTCTGCGTAAAGAACCTACCTCGGACATCCTTCCTATATCTCCCACCATGAACCCTATAGTTATGCCCCCTTGTAATAGCTCCATCCACCCGAGGAAATAGTCTTTGAACATTCACTCCATCTATCCCCTTCATCATTTTATAAACCTCTATAAAGTCTCCCCTCAACCTCCTCCGCTCCAGAGAGAACAGCCCTAGCTCCCTCAAACTTTCCTCATAATACCTACCCTCCAAACCAGGCAGCATCCTGGTAAATCTCCTCTGCACTCTTTCCAGCGCTTCCACATCCTTCTTATAGTGAGGTGACCAGAACTGCACACAATATTCCAAATGTGGTCTCACCAAGGTCCTGTACAGTTGCAGCATAACCCCACGGCTCTTAAACTCCAACCCCCTGTTAATAAAAGCTAACACACTATAGGCCTTCTTCACAGCTCTATCCACTTGAGTGGCAACCTTCAGAGGTCTGTGGATATGGACCCAAGATCTCTCTGTTCCTCCACAGTCTTCAGAACTCTACCTTTGACCCTGTTATCCACATTTAAATTTGTCCTACCAAAATGAATCACCTCACATTTATCAGGGTTAAACTCCATCTGCCATTTTTCAGCCCAGCTCTGCATCCTATCTATGTCTCTTTGCAGTCTACAACAGCCCTCCATCTCATCCACAACACCACCAATCTTGGTGTCATCAGCAAATTTACTGATCCACCCTTCAGCCCCTCCTCTGGGTCATTAATAAAAATGACAAATAGCAGAGGACCAAGCACTGATCCCTATGGCACTCCGCTAGCAACCTGCCTCCAGTCCGAAAATTTTCCATCCACCACCACCCTCTGTCTTCGATCAGATAGCCAGTTACCTATCCAATCGGCCAACTTTCCCTTTATCCCACACCTTATCAAACGCCTTACTAAAATCCATGTATATGACATCAACAGCTCCTACCTTCATCAACACACTTAGTTACCTCCTCAAAAAATTCTATCAAATTTGTGAGGCATGACTTCCCTTCATGAATCCGTGCTGACTATCCCGGATTAATCCGCATCTTTCTAAATGGTCGTAAATCCCATCCCTCAGGACCTTTTCCACCAACTTACCAACCACCGAAGTAAGACTAACCGGCCTATAATTACCAGGGTCATTTCTATTCCCTTTCTTAAACAGAGGAACAACACTCGCCACTCTCCAGTCCTCTGGCACCATCCCCGTGGACAGTGAGGACCCAAAGATCAAAGCCAAAGGCTCTGCAATCTCTTCCCTTGCCTCCCAAAGAATCCTAGGATATATTTCATCAGGCCCAGGGGACTTATCGACCTTCAGTTTATTCAAAACTGCTAATACATCCTCCCTCTGAACATCTACTTCCTCCAGCCTATTAGCCTGTAACACCTTCTCTTCCTGGATGGGTTATATGTTTCAAGCTTTAATGTTTTCCGTATAATTTTGTGACCATATTTTGTGATTTAAGTCAGATTTTTAAAAAAGGAAGTGTAATTGATTAAGTTTATTTTCATAGGTTATGAACCTGAATTCATGTTTCATAGAATCCCTACAGTACAGAAGGAGGCCATTCGGCTCATCGAATCTGCACCGACCACAATCCCACCCAAGCCCCACTCCCGCAACTCCACATATCCACCCTGCCAATTCCCCCCGACACTAGGGTCAATTTAGCATGGCTAATCAATCTAACCTGCACATCTTTGGACTGTGGGAGGAAACCGGAGCACCCGGAGGAAACCCACGCAGACACGGGGAGAACGTGCAGACTCCACACAGACAGTGACCCGAGCCGGAAATTGAACCCAGGTCCCTGGCGCTGGGCGACAGCAGTGCTAACCCACTGTGCCACCGTGCCACCCGTTTCAATGGCCACAAGCATGATTCCAGGATATTTTGAGAAACATCTGGGAATTTAAAACCGGATATAAATTCACTTATGTGAGAACAAGATTTTTAAAATTGTAATCGTTGATTAAAATTTGGGATAGTTGAAATGATCATGACAAACCCTGTGTTGGATTGATCTTGGGTTAGAACCCCTTGTCAGATCGGAAGATTTATTCCTGACACAACTGGCATCACAAAAAGGAAAATTCATGGAATAGATCATAGAATCCCTACAGTGCAGAAGGAGGTCATTTTGCCCATTGAGCCTGCAGTGACCACAATCTCATCCGGGTCCTATTCCCACAACCCCACATATTCACCCTGCTAATCCCCCTGACACTAGGGTCAGTTTAGCATGGCCAATCAACCGAACCCCACACGTCTTTGGACTGTGGGAGGAAACCGGAACACCCAGAGGAGACCCAGACAGGCATGGGGAGAATGTGCAAACTGCACACAGACAGTGACCTAAGCTGGGAATCGAACCCAGGTTCCTGGTGCTGTGAGGCAGCAGGGCTAATCACTGTGTCACCGTGCCATCCAAAAGGACATTTTTTTTCTCACTGCAGCAGGAAACTCTAAAGTTTTTGATAAAATTAATAGGAAAGGCTATTTCATTTTTAAAAATGTTTTCGTGGCATATGGACATCACTGGCTGGCCAGGGTTTAATGCCCATCCTGAGTTTTGGGGGCAGTTGAGAGTCAATTCTAGAATGAGATACTGTGGAACAAAAAGGAGAGATTGAAACCACTCTGCGACTTTGTCTGGCTACTTGAGGGGGACAGTAGTTTTAAATACAACAAGAAAGATATTGTGACAACCCCACAAAATGGATCAACGGGCATACATCATTGAGAATGAATATTACTTACTCAGGTAGCCTAGAATCAGCAACAAAGTCTTCATCGTACTGAGCAATATTCTGCAATGGAAAATAGACAATAAGTATTGGTGAGAATTCCAGAGATATGAAAATCAGAGAGAGTTTTAAATTGTGAGTAGCATTGTCGACATTGAGTTAAGTCTCCCTCTCTCTGGGAGTGGGATTGTAGACATTGTGTTTATCTATCTATATAGAGTGAAGTCTCTCTCTCTGAGAGTGGGGTAGTAGACATTGAAGTTATCTATCTATATTGAGTGAAATCTCCCTCTCTGGGAGTAGGTCTGCTATATATATAGACGTTCACGAGGGGTCATAGGTTCAAGGTGAGCGGGGGGGGAGGTTTAACACGGATATCAGAAGGATGTATTTTACACAGAGGGTGGTGGGGGCCTGGAATGCGCTGCCAGGCAAGGTGGTGGAGGCAGACACACTGGGAATGTTTAACACTTATCTAGATAGCCATATGAACGGAGTGGGAATGGAGGGATACAAAAGAATGGTCTAGTTTGGACCAGGGAGCGGCACGGGCTTGGAGGGCCGAAGGGCCTGTTCCTGTGCTGTATTGTTCTTTGTTCTTTGTACTGCACTGCAATGTTCCATGTTCATTCTCTGGGGGGGGGGGGGGGGGGAAGGGAGGCCAGATCATTCTCTGGGGGGAGTGGGGGAGAGAGGAGGGACGCGGGTAAGCTGTATCTCTGGTGGGGGGAGGGGTGGGGGGGCAGGGGGGTCTGCTGCCACTCTGCAGGCGATCAGTGGGGGGGAAGGGGGCAGGGGGTCACGATTGGTCTGGGTCGCGGGGGGCGGGTGGGTGGATAAGGGGGACAGTGATATCTGGGAGGCCATTGCTCCCGCTTTTCGCTCCCGGGCCGCTTTCACCGCATTCTGCGGCTTGGGAGCGATCTGACACGGGCGCGTGTTTCCAAATTTTTTTCTCACTGCACATGTGTAGTTCAGCGCTCTGATCGTTTCAGGTGTGATAAGCCCCGCCCACAGCACGATTCAGACCCGCAATTTTTTTTTCACGCTAAGTGCGAATGGGGGCGCCTGAAAGCAGTTTTCCAAGTCGGATCTGAATTGTGCCCAGATTCAGCACTTAGAATGAAAATGGTTTGAGTTTATCTATCTATATTGAGTGAAGTCTCTCTCTCTCTGGGAGTGGGATTGTAGACATTGAGTTTATCTATCTATATTGAGTGAAGTCTCTCTCTCTCTGGGAGTGGGTAGTAGACATTGAGTTTATCTATCTATATTGAGTGAAGTCTCTCTCTCTCTGGGAGTGGGTAGTAGACATTGAGTTTATCTATCTATATTGAGTGAAGTCTCTCTCTCTCTGGGAGTGGGTAGTAGACATTGAGTTTATCTATCTATATTGAGTGAAGTCTCTCTCTCTCTGGGAGTGGGGTAGGAGACATTGAGTTATTTATCTATATTGAGTGAAGTCTCTCTCTCTCTGGGAGTGGGTAGTAGACATTGAGTTTATCTATCTATATTGAGTGAAGTCTCTCTGGGAGTCGGGTAGGAGACATTGAGTTTACCTATCTATTTTGAGTGAAGTCTCTCTAGGAGTGGGGTAGTAGACATTGAGTTATTTATCTATATTGAGTGAGGTCTCTCTCTCTGGGAGTGGGATTGTCGACATTGAGTTTATCGATCTATATTGAGTGAAGTCTCTCTCTTTCTCTCTCTCGGGAGTAGGGTAGTAGGCATTGTGTTTATCTATCTATATTGAGTGAAGTCTCTCTTTGAGAGTGGGATAGTTGGCATTGAGTTGTCTATCTATACTGAGTGAAGTCTCTCCCAAGGAAAGGAATTGTAGACGTTGACTTTATCTATTTATATTGAGTGAAATCAGGGATTGTGATCATCTCTTTCTTTTTCTCAAAGCAATATGACAAATCATTGAGCTTCTCTTCATTTTATACCTTTTGATCCCAAGATGTCCATGTTTGTTGGTTCAATCTCCCGCTTTAATCCCCTGCTCCTCTTCCCTCCAATTCACCTCCACTGATTACACCATGCTTGCTCATACCTGCTTTATATATCCTCCAACTCCATCTCAAGTCTCCTTACTCTCTTGCATATCTTCAAACCCACAATATTTTTTACCCATTGGGGGATCATCGGGGGAAAGTGGTTGAAGGATTTCCGAGCTGATTATCAGCCTGTTGAATTGCGTTAAATGCACCTTCTGTGGCCAAATTGTCCAGCCATTGGACTCGACCCCTAAGCTTCTGGTCCAGAGATAGGGACACTATCACTGTGCCAGATGGTCTCTCACAGTCCCTTTACTAACTCTGATCATTATTAAGCTATGTATTGAGGCAAAAACACATGCATAAACCTGAGTCCATAGCTAAAAACTCCTCAGCATATTCTAAACTTCAATTCATAGCTGACTGCTTACCAGAATCTCATGAGGTGCTGATGTGTGATCTCCTCAGGCTTCAGTAAAGTCTGTGACAAACTGTGAGTACTTATAGCAGAAATGGATTTGATCAGAATTATGATTTGTTTCCTGGAGGATGAGACTCACCCAGCAATATGCCTGAAGGTGTATATTGTGCTATGTGTTGTGTAATTTGATCCAATCATTGTCACTCTTAGTCCCGGATTCTGACATGTACAGTGACATTTTCACAATTTCCCAAGAATGTTCACACTCACTTTAAAAGTCAACAACAAATCAACATTTGATGGAAACCAGTTTGCAATTGGTACCTGATGTTTTGTTAACTCCTGGGGATCGGAAAATTCCATTGGTGGGAATGGTTGGAGAATTTGCCCACTGATTCTAGCATGAAGTTTCAACCCTTTATAGGTAAGACACAATTAAACTGAACATATAAGATGATCAGAGGATTAGATAGGGTGGATAGTGAGAGCCTTTTTCCTCGGATGGTGATGGCTAGCACGAGGGGACATAGCTTTAAATTGAGGGGTGAGAGATATAGGACAGATGTTTGAGGTAGGTTCTTTACTCAGAGAGTAGTAAGGGCGTGGAATGCCCTGCCTGCAGCAGTAGTGGACTCATCAACATTAAGAGCATTCAAATGGTTATTGGATAAACATATGGATGATATTGGAATAGTGTAGATTAGAGGGGCTTTAGATTGGTTCCACTGGTCGGCGCAACATCGAGGGCCGAAGGGCCTGTACTGCGCTGTAATGTTCTATGTTCTATTACATAAATCATCGAAAGAAACACTTCCTTTACAAAATTTACATCCACCCAATTCATCGCCAGGAAATGTTGTTTCTTGCATTTCATCCAATGTCTCATTTTTCATCTTGATGATCTCTGTGGGTGGTGAACTGCTGAGTGAGACATTCAGCTGGGTCGTGGAGAAGGGGAGGATTTACCGAGCACAAAATGAACATCCAATAACAGGCAAATGAGTGAGATAAAAGAACAGATCAGAGGAAGACCAAAGAAGGTGACAACAGTTGACATCATTTCACTTTATTGCTGAAAGCACGAGCCACCAATGCAGTCCAGCCTCTCCTAGAAGTCTCCAGATCAGGACAGCCAGACACGTCACAAATACAGAACTCACCCTCTAACTGTGGGCAGGATTTCTGAGTCACTACAAAATCTCAGTCCCAATTGCACCTCAAACTAAGATCCAGGACAGATCAGTTCCCCATATCAAAACAAAGGCCAATCCCCATATTTGTATTGATGAGTTAGTAAGGTTCAGGTATCACAGAATCATAGAACTCCCACAATGCAGAAGGAGGCCATTTAGCCCATTGAGCCTGCATCACCAACAATCCCACCCAGGCCCTATGCCCGTAACCCCATGTATTTACCATGCTGATTCCCCCCTGTCACTAAGGGCCCTATTTTACCATTTTCATTCTCAGTGCTGGGCGGACTTGAAACTGGGAGTGTTTCATATCCGACTTTTAGACCCGTTCTCAGGCGTTCCCGTATGCACTCTGCCTGAAAAAATAGCAGCGAATCTGAATAGTGCTGCACAAACCTGTGGGTGGGGCTTAATGCGCCTGAAATCCTGCAGCTCCGATTGGCGCCTCCATGATAGAACAATGCTCCCCTGTCACATCGCTTCCGGGCCGGATAATGCCTCCCCACTTCCCCCAAAAGTCATTGCCCCACCCCCACAACATTACTGACCCTCTTATCCTCTCATCCACCCACCACCCAGACCGATCGCCGGCCCCTCCCCTCTCCCTCCCCACTAATCACACGTAGAGTGGCAGCGGACCCCCCATTCCCCGCAGCCCCCTCTCCCCCCCCCACTGATCACACACAGAGTGGCAGCAGACCCCTCCTTCCCCCCCGCCCCTCCTGCCCCCGACCCCCTACACCCCTTTGACCCCCCTCCCCACCGATCTGAGTCAGAGAGCCATCTGACTCGCCTCCCTCCCCCCCCACCAACGATCTGAAGCAGAGAACCGCCGGACACTCGGAATAACCTCCTCAGAAGCTGGAGCGACCAAATCAAACCTTTGTGGACCATGTCTGTTTCGTGACAAATCTGGACGGGTGAACGCAGTGGTAAAGGGGGAAGTGCGGTTAAGTTTGGGCGTGCAACCCATTAAGTCAATTTAAATGCATGCCCGACTTTACCAAGTTTTGGCACCCAAAAACAGGCACAACTTGATGGTAAAATCAGGCCCTAAGAGTCAATTTACTATGGCCAATCAACCTAACCTACATATCTTTGGAGTGTGGGAGGAAACCGGAGCACTCCGAGGAAACTCACACTGACACAGGGAGAGAAGTGCAAACTACATACAGACTGTCACCTGAGGCTGAAATTGAAACCAGGTCCCTGCCATTGTAATGCAGCAGTGCTAACCATTGTGCTATGTTGGGATCAATCGTTAAAGGAAGTAATAGCAGAATACTTGGAAAGCCATAATCTAATCAAGCAGAGGTGGCGAGGACAGCACCTTTCGTACCAAAGCACAGTATTCACACAATCCCACTTTCATTTCAATTTGTGCATCAACATTCTTGCTGTTTCCTTCATTCACACCACCCCCAGGCACCCTTGGTGCACCTGTTCCAGCACCTTTCCTCTTAATAATGAGGAGTAACGACTCTCATATCCCATATTAAACATCTATCCAATACCGACAACTCCTATCTTCGGGACATATACGGCCAAACCTCGGGGTGGTTTCTATTACTCGACCTCCCTCTCAGGACAAGATCCGTTACTTGGCTCAAGATCGGATCATTCTGGGTGGCATTCCGATCCTGGTTAGAAACATAGAAACATAGAAAACCTACAGCACAATACAGGCCCTTCAGCCCACAAAGTTGTGCCGAACATGTCCCGACCTTAGCGATTACTAGGCTTACCTATAACCCTCTATCTTACTAAGTTCCATGTACTTATCTAAAAGTCTCTTAAAAGACCCTATCGAATCCGCCTCCATCGCCATTGCTGGCAGCCCATTCCATGCACCCACCACTCTCTGAGTGAAAAAATTACCCCTGACATCTCCTCTGTACCTACTCTCCAGCACCTTAAACCTGTATCCTCTTGTGGCAACCATTTCAGCCCTAGGAAAAAGCCTCTGACTGTCCACTCGATCAATACCTCTCAACATCTTATACACCTCTATCAGGTCACCCCTCATCCTTCGTCTCTCCAAGGAGAAAAGGCCGAGCGCACTCAACCTATCCTCATAAGGCATGCTCCTCAGCCCAGGCAACATCCTTGTAAATCTCCTCTGCACCCTTTCTATGGATTCCACATCCTTCCTGTAATGAGGCGACCAGAACTGAGCACAGTACTCCAAGTGTGGTCTGATCAGGGTCCTATAGAGCTGCAACATTATCTCACGACTCCTAAACTCAATTCCTCGATTGATGAAGGCCAGTTCACCATACGCCTTCTTAACCACAGCCTCAACCTGCACAGCTGCTTTGAGCGTCCTATGAACTCGGACCCCAAGATCCTTCTGATCTTCCACACTGCCAAGAGTCCTACCAATAATATTATATTCCGCCATCCTATTTGACCTGCCAAAATGAACCACCTCACACTTATCTGCGTTGAACTCCATCTGCCACTTCTCCGCCCAGTCTTGCATCCTATCAATGTCTCGCTGCAACTTCTGACATCCCTCCACACTATCCACAACACCTCCAACCTTTGTGTCATCAGCAAACTTACCAACCCATCCCTCCACTTCCTCATCCAGGTCATTTATAAAAATCACAAAGAGTAAGGGTCCCAGAACAGATCCCTGGGCACTCCACTCCATGCAGAATATCATCCATCTATAACCACTCTTTGCCTTCTGTGGGCAAGCCAGTTCTGGATCCACAAAGCAATGTCCCCTTGGATCCCATGCCCCCTCACTTCCTCAATACGCCTTGCATGGGGCACCTTATCAAATGCCTTGCTGAAGTCTATGTATACTACATCTACTGCTCTTCCTTCATCAATGTGTTTAGTCGCATCCTCAAAAAATTCAATCAAGCTCGTAAGGCATGATCTGCCTTTGACAAAGCCATGCTGACTATTCTTAATCATATTATACCTCTCCAAATATTCATAAATCCTGCCTCTCAGGATCTGCTCCATCAACTTACCAACCACTGAGGTTAGACTCACTGGTCTATAATTTCCAGGGCTATCTCTACTCCCTTTCTTGAATAAAGGAAAAACATCCGCAATCCTCCAATCCTCCAGAACCTCTCCCATCTCCATTGATGATGCAAAGATCATTGCCAGAGGCTCAGCAATCTCCTCCCTCACCTCCCACAGTAGCCTGGGGTACATCTCATCCAGTCCCGGCGACTGATCTAACTTGATGCTTTTCGAAAGCTCCAACACATCCTCTTTCTTAATATCTACACGCTCAAGCTTTTCAGTCCGCTGCAAGTCTGCACTACAACCATCAAGATCCTTTTCCATAGTGAATACTGAAGTAAAGTATTCATTAAGTACCTCTGCTATTTCTTCCGGTTCCATACAAACTTTCCCACCGTCACACTTGATAGGTCCTATTCTTTCACGTCTTATCCTCTTGCTCTTCACATACTTGTAGAATGCCTTGGGGTTTTCCTTAATCCTGCCTGCCAAGGCCTTCTCATGACCCCTTCTGGCTCTCCTAATTTCCTTCTTAAGTTCCTTCCTATTAGCCGTATACTTTTCTAGGTCTCTAACATTACCTAGCTCCCTGAACCTTTTGTAAGCTTTTCTTTTCTTCTTGACTAGATTCATTACAATCTTTGTACACCATGGTTCCTGTAACCTACCATAACTTCCCTGTCTCATTGGAACGTTGCTATGCAGAACTCCAGACACTAATGGTTAGTGGAACTTTATCTCTCTGTGTGAAGTACATTGATGTGGTGGTGCGCAAACAAATTGATGACCAAATAAACCTGTTGGATTTTAACCTGGTGTTGTTAAACTTCTTACTGTGAAGTACATTGGCCAGGATTCTCCCAAAAAGATTCTAAGTGCCATATTTGCGTAAAAGCTGGAGTAAAACCCGCTGTTTTTTTTAGCGGGAATTACATATGAATGCTCTGAGCACTGCAGAATGCACGAGCGGGATTGACGATGAAAATCAGTGGGCAGAGCCTATTCCCGCTAGAGAGGCCAGCAGCATCGTACAGAGTGGGCCACCGCGCAAGCACCGATCCATCAGAGCGGACACGGCGCAAGCGCGATAGCCCCGCACTGCTGGCTTCCTGATCACTGGCCAGCACAGCAAACCCGCATTGCTGCCCCTGCAACCACCCCCCCGCACCCCCCCCCCCGAACACTTCCCGCCCTCCCCCCCCCCCCGACCCCCCTCCCCCCGATTGCTGGCCTCCTGGACGTCTCTGGGCCAGTCCCGACACCACCCCACTCTGGCAGTCCCAACCCCCACCCCCCCTCCCCCCAGCTGTCCTGACCACCCAGCCCACAGGACCCGCCCCCCCCTCCCCCCCGCCCCCCACATCCCAGTGGCCAGCCCCGATCGGCCCCTTCCCTCCCTCTGCCACAGATCCCTATGCAGAGTGGCAGCAAGATCACCCCCAACATAGACGAAGTGCTAGCGGAGTGCCACAGGGATCAATGCTTGGTCCTCTGCTCTTTGTGATTTTTATTAATGACTTAGAGGATGGGGCTGAAGTTTGGATCAGTAAATTTGCTGATGACATCAAGATTGGTGGAGTAGTGGATGAGGTGGAGGGCTGTTGTAGGCTGCAAAGAGACATAGATAGGATGCAAAGCTGGGCTGAAAAATGGCAAATGGAGTTTAACCCTGATAAATGTGAGGTGATTCATTTTGGGAGGACGAATTTAAATGTGGATTACAGGGTCAAAGGTAGGATTCTGAAGACTGTGGAGGAACAGAGAGATCTTGGGGTCCATATCCACAGATCTCTAAAGGTTGCCACTCAAGTGGATAGAGCTGTGAAGAAGGCCTATAGTGTGTTAGCTTTTATTATCAGGGGTTTGGAGTTTAAGAGCCGTGGGGTTATGCTGCAACTGTACAGGACCTTGGTGAGACCACATTTGGAATATTGTGTGCAGTTCTGGTCACCTCACTATAAGAAGGATGTAGAAGCGCTGGAAAGAGTGCAGAGGAGATTTACCAGGATGCTGCCTGGTTTGGAGGGTAGGTCTTATGAGGAAAGGTTGAGGGAGCTAGGGCTGTTCTCTCTGGAGCGGAGGAGGCTGAGGGGAGACTTAATAGAGGTGTATAAAATGATGAAGGGGATAGATAGAGTGAACGTTCAAAGACTATTTCCTCGGATGGATGGAGATATTACAAGGGGGCATAACTATAGGGTTCATGGTGGGAGATACAGGAAGGATATCAGAGGTAGGTTCTTTACGCAGAGAGTGGTTAGGACTGCCTGCAGTGATAGTGGAGTCAGACACTTTAGGAACATTTAAGCGGTTATTGGATAGGCACATGGAGCACACCAGGATGATAGGGAGTGGGATAGCTTGATCTTGGTTTCAGATAAAGCTCGGCACAACATCGTGGGCTGAAGGGCCTGTTCTGTGCTGTACTGTTCTATGTTCTATGTTCTTTCCCCTAGTCTCTCTTCCCA